>NC_062533.1:5099137-5151637 GCF_022655615.1 Tachysurus fulvidraco
ATATAACGAACTCTGGACTTTTCTGAAGTCAAATGTCAATATTGCGCGCACGTCACGTCCGACTCCTGACACGAGGAAGCGGTGCAGCAAGGATGAGGGGTTAGTTGTGATTTACCCCCAAAAACATGGCAGAAAAGCCACAGAAAACATACCATTTTCACAGTGCTTGGGAGGAAGAGTTTCCTTTTTTTCGTCAGTCAAAGAAAGGTGTGTGTGTGTGTGTGTGTGTGTGTGTGTGTGTGTGTGTGTGTGTGTGTGTGTGTGTGTGTGTGTGTGTGTGTGTGTGTGTGTGTGTGTGTGTGTGTCATTTGCGGGACGATGTGGCAAAAAGCGGCACAATGTGGCGAGACACTTCAGTACGTGTCACGAAAGTTTTCGTGTCACGAAAGTTGCTAACTACCCACCAGTGTTGTATACAGTACTAGAAAGCAATACTTGAGTAAATGTAAAAGTATCGTAGTAGAAAAAGACTTTGGTAGAAGTGAAAGTCACCTTTTAGAATATTACTCAAGTAAAAGTCTTAAAGTATCTGATATTTACTGTGCTTAAGTATCAAAAGTCATTTTCTGATATTTAATGTACTTAAGTATTTGAAATAAAAGTAAAAAGTAAAATTTCAGTGATTTTTGGTAGGCATTAGAGCAGGGGCAGTTCTAGGGTTTCATCTTTAGGGGTTTTAGCCCTCAGTGAGAATTTAAAACAAGAAGAGTTTTATATTATATATTATATGACTACATAGTAAGCCAAAAGTTATGGTATTATTTAAAATGGCAAAAGTGGACACCAAAACTTTATGCATGATGTAATGATGCCAGTCTTGAATCAAATCGGTTCATGTATGTGTGCATACATGACTCTACAAACAGTGTCTCTACAAACAGTGTGTCCAATGAATGCAGTCATTAATAAAAAAAATATTCACAAGACAAAGACCAAATCAGTAAATATTATTTTTATTTAATGTTGAATGGATTGTTTGAATTAATATTTTGTTTGTGCTATCAACTATGGTAATAAGAAGTGTGAAATTTCACTACTTTTTGCCCCATATTCCCAGATTCGATTTTCCCGAGTCAATAGCTCCTGAGCTAAAGGGTGTTACTACACGAATAACACCTCTTTTTTATCTTAGTAATGTAGCGAGGCAGCTACGACCTAATCTTCCTCAATATAAGCTTTCCTCCGCGTTGGACAAAATACATAATTCTCTATGTGCGAACACCGAAAAGACAGATTCCAAGGGACCGTCGTTGATTTTTTATGATTTTTCATGATTTATGAAAAATCATGAAAAATCATTGTCACCAAACTCAGAACACACATCACTGATGTCTTAATACATGTACTAAAACAGTTATTTTGGGGAAATTTCTTTTTGTTGATTTTTTATGATTTTTCATAATTTAATAAAAATCAATAACTTTACTGTAATACACTATACTGTCATCAAACTCATAACACACATCACTGATGCCCTAATACATGTACTAAAACAGTTATTTTGGGGAAATTTCTTTTTGTTGATTTTTTATGATTTTTCAAGACATTTCCCCAAAATAAGTGTTTTAGTACATGTATTAAGACATCAGTGATGTGTGTTCTGAGTTTGACGACATCACAGTGTATTACAGTAAAGCTATTGAGTATAATTTCCATAGTAGTCAATTTATTGATTTTTATATTATGAAAAATCATAAAAATTAAACAAAAAGTCATTTCCCCAAAATAAGTGTTTTAGTACATGTATTAGGACATCAGTGATGTGTGTTATGAGGTTGGTGACAGTACAGTGTATTACAGTAAAGTTATTGACTGTTTTTATAGTATTCGCTTTTCGGGTTTTGCACTTTGCAGACGGTCCCTTGGAATCTGTTTCTCAGTTGTCTGTACAGAGAGTCTTGTGTATTTTGTCCACCGCGGAGGAAAGCCGATTTTGAGAAAAATTTGGTTTTAGCTGCACATTACATTACTACATTACTAAGATAAAAAGAGCTGTTATTTGTGTAGTAACACCCTTTAGTTCAGGAGCTATTGACTCGGGAAACTCGAATCTGGGAATATGGGGCCAACTTTACTTAAGTGCCGTCTTTGCGGCTTTCCGCCAATTAACGTTATAGATAAATGCCTCCAGCTGCGGCTGCGCTGCGCATACCTTTGTGGATAGAACAAACAAAATATTAATGCAAACAATCCATTCAATAAGAAAAGAAAATAACATTAAATAAAAATAACATTTATTGATTTAAATTAAAGACCAATTGGTCTTTTTTCATTTTTTTTTATTAATGACTGCATTAATTGGACACACTGTTCGTAGAGAATGCACACTTACATGAACTGATTTGATTCAAGTCTGGCAACATTACGTCATGCATAAAATGTTGGTGTCCACTTTTGCCATCTTAATAATACCATAACTTTTTGCTTACAATGTAGTCATATAATATATAATTCTTCTTTTAAATTCTCACTGAGGGCTAAACCCCCCTAAAGATGAAATCCTAGAACCTCCCCTGATGCAGGCTACATGATAAGTGCAGTAAACGCATTTAAAGCCAAGATGAACATTTTCTCTGTGCATTTACAGAGAAAAAACCCACTGCAGTTTCTCTCTGTGCAGGCAGTGTTGAATTACAATGATTCTGCATCTGCAGCTTTTGATAAAGCTGTAGAAACGTACTCCCAAGTGTTAAACAGACTAGGACAGGAATTTGAGGACAGGTTTGTGACTTTGATCAACTTGAGCCATGTGTGTCATTCGTTACAAATCCTTTCATGCAAATGGACATGACATGCACTGCTGAGCAACTAAGTGCTCTGTTCAACATGGATGCTGGACAGAGACAGAAATCCTAACATTGCAAAATGACCTCCACCTCAAAGCCCATCAGTCTGCATCAAACGTTCTTGTGCCTTGTGGACACAGAAAAGTACAGTGGTGTATGCACAGCAGCTACTGTATGAAAGTTGCCTGCCTTTTTGGTTCAACCTGTCTCTGTGAATCAGCCTTTTCTAACATGAACTTTATAAAGAACAAACACAGAACACGCCTTACTGATGCACCTTTACAAGACTCACTTAGACTTGCAGTGTCAAATTATTCACCAGATTACAGTACACTGGTGAGCAGAATGCAGTGCCAGGCTTCCTACTAACAGACATTTACAGACAAAGAAGAGATAACGTGTTCATTGAAAACACCATAACATTAAACTAAAAATGGTGCACAGAAATGTGAAAAATTGTTCAAAAAAGACTAGATAACTTGTTGTGACTTGATTAATGATTTCCTTGACATTACTTCCTGACTTTCAAATGTCGGAACACATAAACATAAATGAATGTTGCATGTTTAAATATTCCTACCATCATAGTTGTATAAATCATTGTTAATAATTATGGGGAATAATTAACATTGACATGTGAGCAGTCTCTTCACATATTATTATTATTATTATTATTATTATTATTATTATTATTATTATTATTATTAATTATTATTATTATTATTATTATTATTATTATTATTATTATTATTATTATTAAAAAGTGAACTGTGCAATTTTGCTATTGAGGAAGTTTGTATCAAACAGGTAGCCCTTTGTACTACTCAGTTCCCTTGAAGTAGCCCTCAGTCTTAAAAAGGTTGATGACCCCTGGTATACAAGTAGATGAATACTATATTGTGTAGGAACAGCTTAATATTTTAACAATAACATTAT
The DNA here is from genome assembly GCF_022655615.1 of Tachysurus fulvidraco. NCBI lineage: Eukaryota > Metazoa > Chordata > Actinopteri > Siluriformes > Bagridae > Tachysurus > Tachysurus fulvidraco. The sequence goes on from NC_062533.1 coordinate 5,102,860, forward strand.
AAAACATATTGTATAATAATAAAAACGTCATTGTAAATCTTTTTTAAATCATAATTTGACCTCAATTTCTTTCTTTCTTTCTTTCTTTCTTTCTTTCTTTCTTTCTTTCTTTCTTTCTTTCTTTCTTTCTTTCTGTGTCAAATCACATAATTTGCATATATATTTATTTATTAAGGGCTGCCTTAAATTTTTTTTTAATTTTGGTAGTTTGCAGCCCATTCAAATATTTTTTTTCCTAACAAATCTACACTCAGTTCCCCTTAATGATAAAGTGAAAACAGAATTGTAGAAATGTCTGTAGATTTATTGAAAAAGAAAAAAAACTGAAATATCAAATTTACAAAATAAACAATAGTAGTATCAGACTAAAACATAACAAAATAGAAAAAAGTGAAGGGGGTCTGAATATGTTCTGAAACATCTGTATTATACTGTATTATGTTTGAATCATTTATGTTTATTATTATTTATACAGTATATATATATATATTTGATTTGTATTACCTATTTGTATTACTTTTATTCTGCCTTTATCCAGAGAAACTTTTAGAAATGTTTTGTGGTCTATATACACTGCAAGTTTCTTTCCCCTTGGCACTCACCCAAATAAGCAATAGACCTTGACTTTATGCAACCTGCCTTTTAAAAGCACCAGCATGCTCTTTAAAAAGTTGTTACAGTCCATATCACATCTACAAAAGCTGTACTGTATGAAGTCATTCATCACTTCATCCCCACATGTTACACTTTATTTCTGCTTGCATTACTCACACATCTTTGTACTGTATATAGTGTATTGTACAGTCATCATATGTGATGCACACTATTGATAATTGCACCACGATGCAATCTCACACTTTATATTCAAACCTGTCAAATGCTCTTTATATTGTGGTCACATTGTGTTGTACCTTCATTATTGTGTGAAAACAAACTTGGTCTATAAACCTGATTCTGATGTTAAAAAAAAAAATAATAAAATTTAAAAAATAGTTTCATGGTAGTTTACTACAGGGATTGCCACTGGGAATTTTGTTTGTCAAAATCTGTTGTTTTACATGATTACAAATTAATTATCAATATAAATAAAGCAAGACTCGACAGACCCATACATTAACACAAATAATAATAATTAAAAAAAAGTGGACAGAGGACATATTTGTGAGTGCTAACAATAAAGACTTTCTTCCAGTGATCCTGTTGTATTATTTATAAATGAATTAATAAGTGCTGAAGCGGCTGATTAATACCGAATAATGACGGTCACTGACCACCAGGTGGCAGTGTTATAACACCGGAATACATTTGTATACCCACACATCTTGAGCTCACATGACTGCGTGACCTATAAAATTTCATGCCAAATACAAAAGCCCAAATGTTTATGGACAACCTCGGTCATAACAATTTTGTGTGCTTTCAGAACATCATATTCCAGATTTTATCCTGCTTTTGTTCTTATAATATGAGCAAATGTTCTAGAAAGTCTGTCCACTAGTTCTAGCAACCGGCTAGAATTCCACATTCACATATTCAGATTTTAATCACTGAAAGTCACCAGTAGGTGTTCTTACTACCAGTTGGAATATCCTAGGGTGACGATTATTGTTCCACTTGCTGATAAGATGAAATATTCTTGAGGGAGAATTGCCACTGCTATGTAAAATTCACCAGTATGCATGCATCATAGCATGTGAAATGAAGAAGAAGCAGTGTGTGATCTCTGCTATCGCAGCCATCAGTCTGCTGCAAACGCATAAGCAACCAGACTGTCTGGGACCATAAAACAGTTTGCAGTATGCAGGACAACGAGCGCAAACATACAGCCACTATCTTCAACATAAAGAAGAACAAGGAGTCCTGGAAGTGATAGGGCCCTCAGCTCAACATCATTGGGTCTGTTTGGGATTAATTTTAAATAAGTAAATAAGAACTTCTATAAGAAACTCCTTGAAGAGTTTCAGTTTCAGTCAGGTTTCAGGCCCCATCATAGCACAGAAACTGCACTTGTTAAAGTTACAAACGACTTGTTCTTAGCTTCGGACCAAGACTGTATGTCACTATTAGTTCTACTTGACCTTAGTGCTGCATTCGACACTATAGATCACAACATTCTTCTAGATCGCTTACAATATTACACAGGTATTCATGGTCAGGCTTTAAGCTGGTTTAGATCCTATCTGTCTGACCGATACCATTTTGTAGAGTTAAATGGTGAATTCTCCAGTTTACTACCCGTTAATTATGGGGTCCCTCAAGGATCAGTTCTAGGACCTCTGCTTTTCTCTATATACATGCTTCCATTAGGGAACATTATTAGAAGACATGGGATTAGTTTCCATTGTTATGCTGATGACACACAGTTATATATCTCATCAAAACCAGATGAAATAGCCACAGTGTCCAAATTAACTCAGTGTCTTAGAGAGATAAAAGACTGGATGGGCTGCAACTTTATATTGTTAAACTCCGATAAGACTGAAATACTACTCATAGGTCCAAAAACCAGTGCACATAAACTCTCACAACTTAACTCCCATTTAGAGGGATGTACTATTACAAGTAGCTCGACAGTGAAAGACCTCGGTGTTATATTAGACAGTAACTTGTCTTTTAAAAATCATATCGCCCATACTACCAAAACAGCCTTCTTCCACCTTAGAAACATTGCCAAGCTGAGAAACATCCTGTCTGTATCTGATGCTGAGAAGCTAGTTCATGCCTTCATGACCTCTAGACTGGACTATTGTAATGCATTACTAGGTGGTTGTCCTGCATCTTTAATAAATAGGTTACAGTTAGTCCAAAATGCAGCTGCCAGAGTTCTCACTAGGACAAGAAAGTATGACCATATAACCCCAATTTTATCATCTCTACACTGGCTACCTGTTAAGTATAGAATTGACTACAAACTGCTGCTACTTACGTACAAGGCTCTTAATGGTTTAGCTCCCATGTATCTAACTAGTCTTCTAACACGTTACAATCCTTCACGCTCTCTGAGATCACAAAACTCAGGGCTTCTGGTAGTTCCCAGAATATCTAAGTCTACTAAAGGTGGTAAAGCATTTTCTTATTTAGCTCCCAAACTTTGGAATAGTCTTCCTGATAGTGTTCGGGGCGCAGACACACTTTCCCAGTTTAAATGTAGATTAAAAACGTATTTTTTAGTCAGGCGTACACATAATACATCCCATAATATCATGCACCAGTACATCAGACCAGCACATTTTTATGAACAGCAGATATGTTAATCCCTTTCCACTGCTTCTCTCTTTGTACCCATCCCGAGGCATCCAGACACTGTACCAGCTCCCAACGTCCTCTGTGGGACGAAGCCTTTGGACGTCCTCTGAGCCGAGGCCGACTTTAAGAATCCTGAGACATCTCCAGTTAGACTCTGTGATACTAAGGAGATCAGAAGTCCTTAAACCTCACACCAATACAACATTTAACTGACTGTATATTACAATCACACCCCCAGTGTCACCCATATGAGGATGGGTTCCCCCTTGAGTCCGGTTCCTCTCAAGGTTTCTTCCTTTACCAATTTAAGGGAGTTTTTCCTTGCCACTGCTGCCTGTCATCTCAGACTTGCTCATAGGGGAATAAATACATACACACTGTGAACTATATACATCTAATAATAATCTAGAATTTTTATTCTGTTAATTCTTATTTCTTTTATTATTTGTTAATTCCTTTATCATTAATTATGTTTACCTTCTGCTCTGTGTTTATGTTCTGTAAAGCTGCTTTGAGACAATGTCTATTGTAAAAAGCGCTATACAAATAAACTTGAATTGAATTGAAACTTGAATTGAATTGAATTGAATTGAATTGAATTGAATTGAGACAATTTGTGGTTAGTTCTCCAAGATATTTGAAACTTACCTACCAAGTTCCATTTTGTTAACTGATAAAAATGAACACTTGTACTTTCTTACTTATCAACATTTTTCCCACACCTGATTAAAACTCGTAGTGTTATCTAGCACAAACAGCTTGGATTCTACTAAACCAACATATACGATTCTGATCTGGCCACAAAGTTTTTCACTGCATGTTGCAATGACTGCCATTTACCCACAAAGCACTCATAAAAGACTCACAATGACCTGAATTTGCAAAATGAGTACAAAACTTCTACTGAACTTGGAAATCTTTAATCAGAAAAATGGTCAAACACACACACACACACACACACACACACACACACACACACACACACACACACAAAGAAAAAAACTAAAATAAAAAAAAGCTAAATCATTAATCAATAGATATGAAAACATTACAGACACAATCCTGTAGTAAAACGCCACATACTGTAGTTATAGTCTAGGCAATTTAAAAGGCAGGGTCTGATTGCAAACAGGTAATTAGTAATCAGGTGACCGTGAGCAGGGTAGGTGCATGCTTGCACACAATGGATGATGAAGTGACTGGGGTTGTGGGCTGAAGATAATGGAAGAACACTTTGAGTCATGTGGCCAAGGTAGGACACAGAACTTTTGTGGAGTGTCTTTTTTTTTTTTTTTTTTACAATGCAAGACAGAATGTGTTAACAAATTTGTGTTAATGCATACAATTTGTGTTAAATTTGATCATTCATGAAGATTAGATCCAACTGTTTTGTGTGTTTTTAAACTGTACACCAGTTTATATATGTATATACAGTATATATACACACACACATACACATGTGTATATATATATCTTTAAAAATGAATGTGTTTTCTGGAGCTAAACTTTAAAAATAAGATATATAATCATCACCCAGCTGCTAGCAACAGCAGCTTAGCACGGTCGGTTAATCCACCAAGACCAAACCTACACATTGCATGCCCATCGATGAAAGCTTGTTAAATTCATTCTGAGAGTCATCATGACTGAACTGTTAGGACATTATTCTATTTTTATTCTTAGGTGGGTAGAAGTAAATTAATTTATGGAGGTGTGTAGGAGTGATTTGTTTTTACTCCTAGGGTTCCATTTGCTGTTGGTGTGTCAACCATATGTAGGCGATGTGTGGATGAAAGAGCCAGACCCATGTACGCAATCTGCATGTGGCCTAATGTTTCTGTCGACTTGGTTCTGGAATAGATGTGGGTATGTTTTGGTGTGATACTGAATTTACTGATGAGCCATATAAAGCCTTTTTTGCTCCCACTGGCTATACAGACATTGTTCAGATTTTGGCTACCATATGCAGGTCACATGAGGCCATGTCTCACAAAAGGAATCTGCTAAATCGTTCTGTTTAGTCCAGCATGGTCAGGTAGGAATCTTGAACACATATGCAAGCTTAACTTCCTCCCTTGCATCTTGCCTGTGCTGTACCATAACCATGTGAATAAATATATATGAAGTTAATATATAGTAGAAGCTCAGGGGAGTTACTGGGCTGCATTCAATGAACTTAGGAGTAAAATCCCACATACCAGTCTGTTTAATAGGTGCTGATGATGGGAATTTCCCCATTGTCCTTGTGCCTAAGGTGGTTCTGCATTTTGTATTTTTTGCAAAGTGAATACGATGTCAAAATGTTGTTTCTAAAATGTCTCACAATATTAATAACAAGCACCTGAATGAGCCTAATTTAGGTCCATACTTCCACTTGGGTCATACCACTTGGCCAAGACCAAAAAGTAGATTCCTGTGACTGGCAGCATATTACAGTAACTCTGTGCCTAATTATTCAGACAATGACAGTCTACAACTCAATTCAAGTCACGTCAAGAAGCTTTTATTGTCATTTCAACCATATATAGTTGCATCCTAAGGTTGTGGGTTCGAGTCTCAGGCCGGCAACGACTGAGGTGCCCTTGAGCAAGGCACCGAACCCCCCAACTGCTCCCCGGGCGCTGCAGCATAAATGGCTGCCCACTGCTCTGGGTGTGTGTTCACGGTGTGTGTGTGCGTTCACTGCTGTGTGTGTGTGTGCACTTTGGATGGGTCAAATGCAGAGAACGAATTCTGAGTATGGTTCATCATACTTAGCCGTATGTCATGTCACTTTCACTACACAGTGAAATGAGATGTTTTCTCTAGAATCATGGTACTACATAACACAAAGTCAGAGATATAAGGACTTAGTAAGTACCTAGTGCATCTGTGCAACCTGGTGCAAACAGTGCAGGACAAGACAAAAAAGACAGACAAGATAGTGCAGGACAAAAGACAGTGTGAACAGAAACAGCGCTGACTAGCGTAAATACTGTGTGTTCAAACATTTTTACTGGAATAAACACATTATTATAGCAGCAGTTACATGAGATATTGTAAAGTATTGTGCAAAACAGCAATCAACTGAAATGTGAGACCGCATCTGCAAAGAGCAAAAAATCAGTGTGCAAAAACAGCATGTAAACAGTTTGATGGATATATATTGGAAGTGTGTGTATGTGGTGTAGGTCTGTGCAGTCCATACAGTTGATGTGTGTGTGTGTGTGTGTGTGTGTGTGTGTGTGTGTGTGTGTGTGTGTGTGTGTGTGTGTGTGTGTGTGTGTTGTGCTCAGTTCAGTTCAGATCAGTTGTTAAGGAGTCTGATGGCTTGTGGAAAGAAACTGTTACACAGTCTGTTCATGAGGGCCCGAATGCTTCGGTACGCTTTTTCCAGACAGCAGGAGGGTGATGAGGGTTGTGTGAGGTCATCCACAATGCTGTTGGCTTTGTGGATGCAGCATGTGGTGTAAATGTCCATGATAGAGGTAAGAGAGACTCCAATGATCTTCTCAGCTGTCCTCACTATCCGCTGCAGGGTCTTCATGAGATGGTGCAGTTCCCAAAACAGACAGTGATGCAGCTGCTCAGAATGCTCTCAATGGTCTCTCTGTAGAATGTAGTCAGGATGGGGGGAGGGAGATGTGATTTTCTCAGCCTTCATAAGAAGTAGAAATGCTGCTGGTGATGGAGCTGGTGTTGAGAGACCAAGTGAAGTTCTAAACTAGATGAACACCAAGAAATTTTGTGCCCTTGACGATCTCTACAGATGATCCCTCAATGTTCAGCGGAGAGTGGTCACTCTGTGTTCTCCTAAAGTCACCAACAATTATCTCTTTAGTTTTATCAACATTCAGAGACAGGTTGTTGGCTCTACACCAGGCAGTTATCTGTTGCACCTCTTCTCTGTATGCTGACTTGTTGTTCTTGTTGATGAGACCCACCACAGTTGTGTCATCAGCGAACTTGATAATATGGTTTGATCTGTGCGTTGCTGCACAGTCGTGAGTCAGCAAGGTGAACAGCAGTGGACTGAGCACGCAGCCCTGAGGGGCTCCAGTACTCAGTCAATGTGGTGCTGCTGGAGATGCTGTTCCTGATCTGGACTGACCGAGGTCTCCCATTCAGGATGTCCAGGATCCAGTTACAGAGGGAGGTGTTCAGTCAAAGCAGGCTCAGCTTCCCAATCAGGTGCTGAGAGATGATTGTGTTGAATGCTGGACTAAAGTCTATGAACAACATTCACACGCATGTGTCTTTATTGTCCATTTGGGTGAGGGCTAAATGAAAGGCCGTGGCAATGGAATTGTCCATGGAGCGGTTTGGACAATATGTGAACTGTAGGTGGTCCAATGAGGGTGGTAACTGGGTCTTGATGTGCCTCATGACGAGCTTCTTGAAGCATTTCATAATGATGGGTGTGAGTGCGACGGGGCAGTAGTCATTGAGGCAGGACACTGTAGACTTTTTTGGGACAGGGACGATAGTGGTTGTTTTGAGGCACATAGGAACAACTGTGCTGCTCAGGGAAATGTTGAAGATATCAGTGAAGACATCCGTTAGCTGTTCTGCACATTCCCTGAGCACCCTGCCAGGAATGTTGTCTGGTCCAGCAGGCTTCCATCGGCTAACTCTGCATAGAGTTCTCCTCACGTCGGCCGTGGATAGAGTATATGATCGTTGGGTTGAGGGATGGTCTTCCTTGCCGTTACATTGTTTTTCACCTCAAACCGAGCGTAGAAGTCATTCAGCGCATCTGGGAGGGAGGCATCACTATCACAGAGGGGTGAAACTCTCTTGTAGTTTGTGATTGCCTGTATGCCCTGCCACATGCGCCGGGTGTCTCTGCTGTCCTGGAAGTGACCGAGGATTGTTTGAGCATGTGCGAGCTTTGCCTCTCTAATGGCTCGGGACAGTTTGGCCCTTGCTGTTCTTAGGGCCGCCCTGTCCCCTGTTCTTAAGGCTAGATCTCTAGTCTTCAGCAGTGCACGCACTGATTCTGACTGATCTCACTTAAAAGGAATCAACAAGGTACCTGGCTATAAGGAGAGTGTTTTTGGTGTACGTTGTTGCACTTTGCACTCTGCTTAGACCACCCCTTCAGTGGGTCTTCTTGGATGCCAAAGTGTAAATCACTCATATTTTTGTCTGGAATTGCAGCATTTTAAGTTCACACAATGTGGTGCTGATGGTAGTGGTTAACTATCTTACTTTGTCAGACAGTAATGTATACACTACTGTATGTGGGAGCAAGAGTAGCATTGGTCTGCCCTGAGATCGAGTTCTGGGATGAGCTAGAGGGGTAAAATCTCGTTTCTATTTCTGTCCCTGAGTAGTAAGATCTGTCTGCCAGTGAGCAGAGTAAAGCAAAAGCAAAGAAGATGTGCTGGAAATCTGCAACATAATTTGTTTGGAAAAGCTTTCGTCTGTGCCAACAGCTTCACGGTAAAAAATAATAATAAAAAAATAACTTCAGTGCACTTCTGCCCTTGGTCGGCTGTGTTCTCTGAGCACGGTACTGCCAAGACTGTTACAAAGTGGTTCTCTGAATTGGAGAAGCATCAGGGCAATTTCCCTCAGAACTAATAGAGTCAATGTTTTCAGACAGTAGGAGGATTGATTGCCTCCTAAGTTAAAGTGATTTCCAGGTATTAGTGGCACTGTATTTTTACCAGCCTTCAGAAATTTTATTTGATCCCGTCAAGTCTGCCTTTCCATTTACATTAATAAATCTAGTTATTGTACTCCATAGACTTTGCTCATTCATAGAATTCTCTCCATAGAATTGCCTAGACTAAGATCTCTGTATCCAGTGCCACATGCACATGTGGACACAATGACAACGTGACTGCAGAAGTTAAAACACTTGCCTGCATACCTTATATACATCCTCAGGATTTAAACCCATATCTACTTCATGACACATCAGAGCTGAAACATTTCTGGCTGCCAGGTTTCCAGTTCAACCTATAAATATTAAAATCATTCCAAATATTCAGGCGCACATACAGTATATTTACTATCTCCATGTTGCTAAATAATAACAAGCACACAGATGTGCTCTGCTAACTGATTATCTTGTTAGACACCAAGTTTTGTGCTGCATTGCAAATAGAATCCTGTGAAATGCATCCACTCTTTTTCAAAGTGTGTAAGTTAAATTGTAAACAATGCCACAGACATTAGTTGCCAGGAGTCTGGGGAGGATAATTGTCTATGCTTTGTGCATGGGAGGGATGCCATACTCTCTTATTACCATATCAGTCAATGGGATACTAGCCTGTACCCTGGGTCTGTACGCTTGAAAAAGTCCCCACACCTCCAGACGTTAGCATATTGTTAACAAATGTGTGTTGATGCAAACAATTTGTGTTAATTTGATCATTCAGATTTAATGATCATGAAATTATGCTCATTAGCAAGAAACAATGGACTATTGATCTACTGTATATTTCAGGAGTCTGTGAATCTACTTTAATTCCTAGCAAAGTAAGAATTGACAAGAAGGCAAATATGGCATTTACAGACATTTTGTAGGTAACAAAGTTTACTTTCTTATTTGTACTGTAGTAATCCAGGGAATGATCACACAAGGAGACTGCTAGTTCCAAAGGAAACTTTAAAGAACATAATGAAGTAGAAAACCTATGCTTTGAATGTGTTCCTGAATGAGCTCTGCAAACCCCATAAGGGGAATGTGGTAGCTACTGTAAGTGTTTAAGATTTTGGACTAGTAATCCTCCAAGCTACTACTCCTGGACCCCTGAACAAAGCCCTTAACCCTCAGTTGTATAAAATGTGTGTTGGATTACTGCATCTACCAAATGTTGGAAATGTAAATTTTAAAAACAGTAGCAGTCTCTGTACTTCTTAGGACATCTTATAATATGCCACCTGACCATGTGTGTGTGTGTGTATATATATATATATATAGCCAATATTTTATTCACGATAGAACATGAATAACATAAATGTTTAAATGGAGAAATTTGACACTTTTGTCAACCACATGAGCTCATTTTCAAATTTAATGCCCACTACAGATCACTAACAAGTTGGCACGGAGGCAATAAATGGCTGAAAAAGCAAGAACTTTTGAAGAAATTCACCTGGAAGAACATCTAGCAACTAATTAAATGAATTGATATCAGGTCTGTAACATGATTAGCTATAAAAAGCGATGTCTTGGAGAGGCAGAGTCTCTCAGAAGTAAAGAAGGGCAAAGGCGCTCATTTACATTTACAGCATTTGGCAGATGCCCTTATCCAGTGACTTACAAAAATGCTTTTAAGTCTCTATCATTGAATATATTAACTCTGGTTCACTAGGTTACAGACTTAAGATACCATTAGTCTAAAACTCTCTTATTTTTATTTTTTAATGCACACACATACAACAAACAGGGGAGAAAGTGCTAGTTCAAGTATTTTATGAAGAAGTAGGTATTTACCCCCTCAGTGCCAGAACAGTATACTGTACTTACCTCTTACCCTGAGAGATGGTGGAACCAGTCGAGCAGTGCTGTTGGCTCTGAGGGTGTGAGGTACAGTGCAAGGAGTGATGAGGGCTTTGAGGTAAGAGTGAGCTGGTCCATTTTTGTCTTTGTAGGCAAGCATCGGTGTTTTGAAGCCAGTGGAGGGATCGCAGCAGCGGGATGGTATGCGAGAACTTAGGCAGGTTGTAAACAATTCATGCAGCTGCACTTTGGATTATTTGCGGAGACGAATTGAGTTCATAGTTAGACCTGCCAGCAGGGAGTTACAGTAGTCCAGTCTTGAGATGACAAGAGACTGAACAAGTACCTGAGCGCAGCCTATGTGAACAAAAATGGCCGAATCCTTCTAATGTTGTAGAGAAGGAACCGACATGAGCGAGTCACATTAGCAACATGCTAGGAAAAGGACAGTCGATTGTTCATGGTTACCTCGAGTTTGCGAACTGCGACTGAAGAGGAGATCAGAACGTTATGCAGAGATATTGCAAGATCATGACCAAGGGATGAATCACCTGAGATGATCAGCAGTTCAGTTTTGCTAGGATTGATCCATGATGATATGTCTGCCAGACATGCTCTCCAATCTGTGAAAGAGTGTGTAAATTGTGGAATACTTTAAAAACAATGTCAAATTGAAAAGGCTTTGCAAATCTCATCATCTACAGTACATAACATCATCAAAAGATTTAGAGAAACTGGAGAAATCTCTGTGCATAAGGGACAAGGCCAGAAGACCCTTTACTGGATACCCGTGGTCTTCAGGCCCTCAGGCGACAGTGCATCACTCAATGGCATGATTGTGTCTAGAAACCACTGTCAGTAAACACAATCTGCTGTGCCATCTGTAGATGCAAACTGAAGCAATATGATGCAAAAAGAAAGCTGTATGTGATCATGCATATATAACATGTATACATATTTTATATATACTTTTTACTTTTACTTTTTTTATATATATACTATTTTCTGAAAATGGATGAAAATTAAAAAGAATGTATGTGTGTATATATATATATATATATATATATATATTATATATCACACACGTGTGTGTGTGTGTGTGTGTGTGTGTATACATATATATATATATATATGTATATGTATGTATATATGTATGTATGTATATGTGTGTATATACATACACACACACACACACACACACACACACACACACACACACACACACACATATATATATATATATATATATATATATATATATATATATATATATATATATATATATATATATATTCTTTTTAATTTTCATCCATTTTCAGAAAATAGTACAGAAAATAAAAATGACATTTTATTTATATATATATATGTATACATATGTATATGTATATATTTTTTTAATGTCATTTTTTTTCTGTACTATTTTCTGAAAATGGATGCTGATGCTTTGGGCAATTTGGGGTAAAAGAAATATTCTGATTTATTTGTTTGTTTGTTTGTTTGTTTATTATAATTTTTTTTATCTATTTATTATTTTTAGATATAAGATTTATGATACCCAAAATAAGTCATGACATATATTTTATTTTATAAATTTGGGAGTTTGCAAAATCAGCCAAAAAAAATAAAAAATTGAAGTCAGAGAATGGTCCAGACATTATTTCCATAAGTTAAATACCAGTTATTGGTGATGACTCATATTTAGCATGAGCTTAAAGTGGAAAAAGTTTGTGGTGGTCCTAACCATACCTGCATTATAGGGGGAGTTATGAAGATCAAGAGATTCTGCTGACTTTTTACACTGAGTATGTTTCCTTTATCTGAAGCTCCTCTAAACCACTTTATTCTTTGAAGCAACAAGGTGATGCATATGCAGTGCTGCTGGAGCAAAATCCTCCAGGGGCACTGACATTTTAGATGACTTTGCGTTTTTTTTTTTGTTTTTTTTTTTGTTGCTAGAATAACGGTGTTAGTCCCACCCTTTAAAAAAAAGGCTTATTTTCGTTGTGTTAGTCATAATCCACATTTCAGTATGATAATTATTTTTCCCCCTAATCGTCAGACCCCTGAAACACAACCACAGTCTATCACTCCAATATAGATAAAAAATTACATTTTACCGCTAGCATTTTCTGTACACAGTGCTGGAAAAACTCTATATTACATAAATTATATAGAAAATTACTTAATTGACTTGGAAACATACTTTAAGATTACAACATCGGTTATGTCTCTCCGAGTTAGGGCCTGTAACTGTTTAACGTCCATCTGTGTGTGTTTTCCTGTTGGCGTTGTGATTTTCTGTCTGACTGTATGACTGTCTAATCTATCCAGTCTATATGTCAGGCAGAATGCTTATGAAAAGCTTATGAAAAGTTATAAGACTCCCCCAATCCTGGGCCCCCAGTCTGTACAAGTTCAGATTTGTTTTGAAGCTGATTATTTACAGATTCATATAGTAAGAAATGAGGACATACGTGTTTAATTCCACTCTGTGTGTGTGTGTTTTTCTGGATATTCACTCGTTCATTCCTCCAGACATGGTTGCATATTTTTGTCATTGAGCGTAACACATTAGTAAAATCTTGTCTCATAGAACAGACAAATTTAATCTTAATCGGAATCTTTTAGCTTTAATGCTGTAGCTGAATCTCACGGCTCGGGCTATACTGTACATGATGTATGTTCTAACAGGCATGCTTTAAAATGCATAGGTTATGCTGAGCTTTATCTTAGATTTGTATAAAAATGAGGTCTATATGACATACCGAAGGTCGTAGGTCGCAAAATCGTTAAATCGCTCATTTGGCTTTTTAATGTGTAATTAATCAAGTAAAAAAAATACCATTCATTACCATCACGGGCGTTGCAAAAAGTACACACAACCGCACACAATAAGGAGGAGCACAAACGTCAAACACTTTAGTTGAGTCTTGTGGGTGTCAAGTTTCAAAATTAACAGTTAAAACTGTCAAACTGCTTGAAGGATTACAAGAACTCACAGATTATAAACCCTGTACTTCACTAAACATCACCAGACTGATATCTGTACTCACTATTTGTGGTCAGAGGAGACCAAAATCAAAATCTTTGGTCACGTCATTCGTAATGAAATTAATCAAAATAATCTGACTGTATACGAGTTGCCGGATACTCCATCTGTAAAAGTTTGCTCTTGTTTACAATAAAGCTCTTCAGTGAGGCTTACATACAGCAGTGAAATGGTTATAGAAACAAAATCGGTGGATTAAAATGATCATTTAAGACTCATATTTGATCTGATAACAAAATACTGTGGTGGTCAATCTATTCTGAAAGAAAAATCTTGCTCTAATTGAAAAAACAAAAACAAAAACAAACATGTTCATATTTAATTCGGAATTAATTATACTGATCACATTTACTGCTATCGCCGATGTGTTAAACTGGAGGCGTGTTTTCTGTAACACAGTTTTCTGCAACAGACATCATAATGCGAAGGAATTTATCTCCTATTTTGCAATTTTGCCCAAGTTCCAAAACATACAGCCCACTCAATGACACACATGATTCCGAGATTACCCATCTTTACATCTTTACATATTACACATAAACTAAGCTATTATTGTGTTGTTGTTTTTTTACTGATAGACAGAGTAGATAGAGACTAATCAATAAAAGCTTGTAAAATGGCCAAGTCAGTCCAGGAGATGTGCAAGAAGGTTTGGCAACTCAGTGAGTATTAAAAAAGCAGTTTTATACATATTTTTTGGCTACTTTGCCAACATAATTGTTATGAGACTGACCCTTATAATCTCTTAGTGAACTTGAGGCACACGGTTTACAGGCTTCAGTCATTTTACGATAAATTCACAGATGATTTGTCCTTGATAAGATTGGTCTATGATAAGAATTTGATTTCTTTCTCAGAATCACTGTGGTCATTAATATTTATCTCCTGCATCACAACACCTACGTGGATTTGATTGCGTGAAAAAAAAAAAAAAGCACATAGTGGAGACCTTTAAGCCTTTAAGCATAATGGTCATTTCCATTGGGGGTTGGTGTGTGTGTGTGTTTGTGTGTGTGTGTGTGTGTGTGTGTGTGTGTGTGTGTGTGTGGGCTGGTTTCCAGTAGTGGAACACAAGAGGTATCTAGAGAGATAAAGAGAATGAGAGAGAGAGATTTTGGGTGGTGGTGTGTGTGTGTGTGTGTGTGTGTGGGGGGGGGGGGTTTGCACAATTGCTATCGACTTACTCCTTTTAAAATTCCAGGTTTGCATCTAAAAATATAAATCAAGATGAATAATACCACTCAATTAATGTGATGAGGTAAGTAACAAATTTCAGGTAAAATAAATAAATAAATAAACCTTACAATATCCTGGTTGCACATATCTAATACTTTGTTCGATACTTTTCTTTTTGTAAAACAATATTTACCCACTAGGCAAAAATGTTTTCACTCTTCCTTGCAAGAGCTATCAAACTACTTCAATCAAATAACATGTAGATCTCCTGTGCACAGCTCTCAAGTCATGCCACAAGTTTTTTCTGACAGGACTGAGATCTGGGCCTTGAGAGGACCCTTCCAAAACAAGGAATTTCCCTTTTTTAGGCTTTCCTTTGTTGACTTGGATTTGATGATGATGATGTTTACTTCAGTCTTCAGACAATATTTGGGCCAAAATGTTAATATTTGGATGTATCCATGTTTCTCTCTGTCTTCACCAGAGCACCTTTACCAGCTGGAGAGAAGTCACCATATGTAATAATGCTGTCACTACTGTGCTTCAACATGGGTCTCATCAAACCATAATAAAGTTTACTGTATGGTTTGGGGTGATTCAGTGGGCTTGGATTTTTTTATTTTATTTTATTTATTTGGAGAAAGGGTTTCCATCCATCCACTCTAACCCCTATGGTCCAATTATTCATTCATTCATTCATTCATTCATTTTCTATCGCTTTATCCGAACTATTCTCGGGTCACGGAGAGCCTGTGCCTATCTCGGGCATCTTTGGACATCAAGGCAGGATACACCCTGGACGGAGTGGCAACCCATCACAGGACACACACACTCTCATTCACTCACACACTCACACACTACAGACAATTTTCCAGAGATGCCAAACAACCTACCATGCATGTCTTTGGACCGGGGAGGAAACCGGAGTACCCAGAGGAAACACCCGAGGCACGGGGAGAACATGCAAACTCCACACACACAAGGCGGAGGCGGGAATCGAACCCCCAACCCTGGAGGTGTGAGGCAAATGTGCTAACCACTAAGCCACCGTGCCCCCCTGGCCCAATTAGTACATATCAAATATCCCTGCAATTCCTTTAATGTTGCTGTGGATCTCTAGGGAGCCTTCATGAATATTGTCTTCTACTTTTGTCAATTTTGGAGTCACATCCTGTTCTTGGTGACATCACTGTGGTGCCACATTTTCCCCTCATGTTAATGATCCTCATGGTGTTCTATGTTTTGGATATTTTCTTTTTTGATCCTGATCGTTACCTTCCATCAAATGAGATCCCATAAATGCTTATAAGCTTTAGATGAACCTGTGGGATGAAGCCATGAAGGTGTCATGAAAGTCCTGATTATTTTCTTTTTTTCCTGAACAGCTGAATTTTATTTGGGGTCACTCACATTTACGTCATAAATGATAGCTTATAATTACTTTAAATATTTTTTAATTTTTTTGATATTGTTGATATTGTTGAATTCTGAACAGTCACACAGGCCACATAATAAAAACATGTGTATATTTATGCACCAAGTTCATACTTTTCCTCTTGTTTTCCTAAACTGTTTGTTGCTGTAACACATTAAAGGTGGAAATCAGTTCTAAAAAATCCCCAAACCTGCGATTTTAACAGGAGTGTGTAGACTTTTTATATCTACTGTACATTATATCTAACATCGTACCGGTTGTTTTCATCTCTAAAACACTTAATACACTACACAATGCCCCATAGTACTGTGACCATCAAATCTATTTCTGTGGCATGACCGATATTTACAGCACTTATATTTTACTTTGCCAACCTGAGTGTAACAACACACAAAGAGATCTATATATTTATAGAAAACTTTGTCTTATTGGAAACCAAAAGAAGCTAAAAGCATGTTTACAATCTGATGTAATTTTGACAAATTACCTTCATCGGCCGATGAACCAGAATTATAACAGGAAGGAAACTGAAAAAGACACCGTCTTCTGTGTGTGTGTGTGTGTGTGTGTGTGTGAGAAAAAGCAAGTGTGTGTGTGTGTGTACCTGTGGCTTTGCGACTGAGCCAGTGTCAGGGTCTTTGCAGAAATGATGAGGAATGAAACTGCAACATTGCAGAAGTGTTTGATGGCCCAAAAGAGGATATTTAAAACCTCAGTATGCAACACTGTACACACTGCATCTCTTTGCTGAAACCCTTTAAACGTTTGAAAACTGATAATATTGGTACACAAGCAACATAGTTATGACTCATTGCAATAAAATGTTAATTATATGGTCAGTATAGACACAGCCTTGGAAACTATGTTAATTGTAATGCTTAGCATATTTTCCTCCATCTCTCCCAGTGTCAGCCCACTGTTTCCCCTGTTATCAACAACAACTCTGCTATAATGCTAACTACATGAACTGTTTTCTTTTTTTTTTTTTTGTATGGACATTAAAGTAGTCATTTCTTAATATTTGTTCAATATAAAATCATTTATTTATTAAACAAAGGCTTTCTGAACAAGAAAAAATATATATATTTCACTGTAAATAGCATATTATTAAAACATTTATGGTCAATATGACCATCATTTATATGGCTATAGAATTTAGACCACCTCCAGACATGCACACATACATAGAAATATCTGTAAATAAATAACACTACTGCAACTTCACTCCATACAGGAGCATGTTAGTGTTCGGAAAACAATAAAAAATGGCATATAGTTTAAATAGAGAAGAGCTAAACATCTTTAGATGATTCCAGATACTTCCAACTTGGAATTTTGAATGCACTTTTCCAATTTCCTCCGAACACTGGCCTGCTAAATATTTGAGGCGTTTATGGGAGTTTAAAAAGGCCGAAGTAATTGCTGTTGAAGTCAGAAGTGAGCCGAGTTGGTTCGGATACGTTGACAAACACCCAGTCATGCTGCCTGAGCTGATGCATGGAGCCAAGGTTACTTCCATCTGTCCACATTTCTTTGCTACCGACTTGGCAGAAGCCTTCTCGATGATCACTCATGAGTTTTAGCCGCTGTTCGCCTCTCTTTATGTACACAACGTGGGTCAGGGAGTCCTTTGCTTTGCAGACACTGGATACGAACTCCACGTGTGAGTAGACAAAGTAGAGGCCTGTGTCATTCACCTGTAAACCACCATCACGGTACAAAATGCCATATGTGAAAGCACGGCCGTGCCTGGACTCCCACTTCAGGGTCTTGGATTTACTGTCCTGAGTTTTTCCTGAATGGGGAAAAGGAGAAGATGACCTTAATGTTGGCATTAGACATGAACTTCAGGATGTTCTTGGATATCTGCTGGTCCTACAAAGTTCAGGTCCAGGTAATAAGGGATTTAATTAGCATTAATATGTGTTTTTAGGTTATGGGAGAATTGATCGGTTTGCAATAAATTTGAGGTCTGAACATTACAAATGTTCTTGTTACTTGAATACAGTACAATTGCTCAGGTTGAACTACTGTATAGTGGGTTTCTCAAGATGAGGAAAATTTTAAAAAGCCTTTTTGTAATTTTTTTTAGGTGTTGAATATGTAGAAGTTGTTGGCTTGGACTATTTGATTGTGTGTGTGTGTGTGTGTGTGTTTGGGTTATACTTTGCTATGTGGATTAGGTGTGATTATATAACAGGATCTACTGAATACATAATGATTCCATCTTTACCCGTCAGATGTGCAGCAGGTGCTTGCTTGGGCTTCATATCAACTTCAGTTTCATGCCCTGCAAGTCATAAGATAATCCATGTTAGCATGCTTATTTTTCATGTGGTAGATTTCATATCTGATGTACATGTGAATCTTAATAAAGTGAAAGATAATTGTGACTTACCAACTAGCCTCTGTGGTGTACTGCTGTGACTCTGTGGTTGGATTTCCTGTCATAAATATAGAGAATTTAATCCAAACATGAGAATCACATGATATATCTGTATAAGATCTGGATTGTATCTCTGTGTGTGTGTGTGTGTGTGTGTGTGTGCATGCACATACAAATGCTTGCACACAATTTGAATGCATTAGGAATACAGATCAATTAGAAACTATGTTTATGCATGATGCTCACTCAGTTTGAGTTCTTAAGAAAGCATGCTTGTGCTATCTGGTTTGAGCAAAGGATATCCTGTACTGCTGGACTGGTGACCACAGTCTTACATAAATCTTAAAATGTAAATGTCACAATATAACACACCAAGAAAAAAGAAAAAAAAGAAAAAGGTTTCAAATCAACAAAAACTATTTAAGATATTTCAGGATTTGTTCTAAATCGCTGGTCACGTTTACAATACTTGTAATTATTAGTTTAGGATAAAATCTTTTTATCAGAGCTCGATTTCATATTTTTACTAGCAGTTAGTGGTTCAGTCACGGATGCCTTGGCACTTCTCTTAAAATATTATGTATTGTTATAAGCCCAAATAATTTATATATTTAAATAATTTATATAAATCGTGATTGTAGAGATTTTAGCTATGTATTGCATGAAAAAAAAACAGGAAGGAAGACAGACACATAGATAAATCTCACCTGTCTCAGACTTAGAAGCTCTGTCTGCAACTTCGTGATCTGATAGGCTCCAAGTCCCAGTGCAGCAAACACCGTCAGGAGGACCATAATCAGGAGACATCCTGCAGATCCCATTCCTCCACAGCCTCTTCTCTTGGCCGAGGCTCGGGCAGGAGGTAATGTCCAGCAGGGGACCAGGGGAGGTCCAGTGCCTGCTGCATGATTGTGGTGGGGAAAGCCTCCCGAGACATCAACTGTGTACACTGGAGGGTACGCGCCCCTTTGGTTCTTGTGCATGGTCCCTTCTATACAGTATGTGTGAGTCTCAATGGTTAAAGAGTGAACAAGTGTCTGATAAAGTATAGCACCTCCTTTTAAAAAAAAGCTATCAGCACTTTCCACCCACTTCTTCTCTCTTCTTCTTCTTCTTCTTTCTCTCTCACTCTGTCTCTGTCTCTGTCTCTCTCTCTCTCTTCCTCTTCTATGGCTTTAGAGAACTTATGCCCTGCCCTTCTGATGGTGGTGACATCATGGGAAGAAAATTGCTTTCTCGCAAACCAGTCAGCTTTGACATACAGTACACAGCATCATCTATGATTGACTTGGAACTTGGAAGCAAGTGATTTTCTTATTTAACACAGTTAATCAGCCCAGCTTCCCCGGGGGAAGAAGCTTGTACTCTTGTTCTCTCCGTGTTAGCCTTAAAGGTGTGAAAGCACCTACTGTACCTGAAGGCTGAGGTTTTTCACTATCTTTCTGTCTAACCCCTGGTTGGTTTGGGGTTGTTGTGTTCAACCATAAAATGTATATATGTTCCATGCTCTACTGGCCTTATTGTAAGTTTCATTCATCTGCACCTCTAAAATAGTTACATCAGATGGTAATTCCCATGATGGCTAATTGGTTTACATTGATGTAGAATGATGATGCTTTAGACTCTTAAACTTTTTATATCCACATCTGTAGTCTCAATCTATACCTCTACAGACGGTTGGAAAAAATACATTATGGTTAAAAAAATATATATGATTTTGCTGTAGAGATCTGATTGGTTTGTTGATCTGTCACAAATATATATATATGAATCAGCTTATTGCATTATACAGCTTATGCAATAAAATTATACGTTATTTTTTTTAGCATAACCACACACCTTTTCCCTCTTTTACATTTTAAGCGTTCTCTCCTTTCTTCAATATTTTTTGTTGATTAATATTTATAGTTAGAAACTGTCAGTGTAGTACTGTACTTTGTTAGCTTTTGTTTCAGAGCGACCCGAGATGTTTCATCGGTCACTCTAATGTCTAGATTATTTTAGAGTGACCTAGAAAGCATTTTTTCTGAAAAGAAACCAACATCCTGTCAGTCTGCACGTGCATTCAGAGAAGGCTGACACTAGCTCATTGATTCAACCCGATTCGCATTTCTACTTATTTAAACGTTCGTACTATGTTTTCTTACCTGAATACCCAAACGTTGTTTCGTTGTTTATGTAAACAATGATCTAGCAGAATAAAGAGAGTTTCACAAACCCTACAAACAACCACGAAGGAACAGAAGCTTCCACATGAAACGTACGCCGTGTGTATGTGTACGTTTGCATGAGTTTGCAGTCTTGCAGCCTGCATTCACAGGGGTCTGCATGAGAACAGAGTGGGTGGTTTAGTGTGGAGATTCATGGTGTGGTTTAAGCCAGACAAGAGAGCGGCACCACTTTAACCTGTGCCCTTTTTGCTGCATATACTCTAGTCACACACACACACACACACACACACACACACACACACACACACACACACACACACGGGTGTGCACACATGCACGCATACACAGCTTACTGGAACAGGCAGCTCGATTTCTTCAAAGCTGACGAGGTCTGTCTGGTGGTTAAGTTTTCCCTCATATGTCTTGAACCCAAATTCATCAGAAGATGAACAATGCCATATGATTATAGTTTTTTTTTCTGTCCAGGATTGCAACAACCTAATGTTTTGTCCTATTTTCTTCAGCAACATCAAACACGCATTCTAAGAATTTTTTTTTCCTGTGAAAGGATCAGCAAACGAAAGTTAAGACCTCTTTCCACCAGTGCAATGACTTTTATCGCCCTCAGAATCTAATGGTTAATAGACGGTATTAATAAACGACAAAGATGGTGTTATTTTGACGATTAAAAATAATTTCACGAGCAGAGAAGGTGCAGTAAAGAGCTATCGAAAATATGTCACCGTAATGGAAGAATTTGGTCACAGCTGTTGATAAAAATTTGCGTAAATGACATAAATGTCATGTCCTCAATCTGGGGAATTACATCCTGGTAAACATTTCCATGCCAGACTGGTGCAGGAACCCAGAAGTATTTTCACAACACATGCAAGTCTATAGTCTGTAAATACAACCAGATGTTGAGAAGGTAGATTTTCATGTATATAGTTGTATCATGTGGAATAGTATATAGATCAAATGTAATGTATTTAACATAATGTGATTTCATTCATATTTACATGATATAGTACATGTACACTATGACATCAGATCAGATGAGTAAACACATGATGTAATAAAAAGGAAACACTGCCGTGATGCATTATACAAATAGAGCTTCAGGGAGTTTCATTTCTCCCCTTACAGGTATGGGAAACCCTGCTCCTGAGTGAGTGTGTGTGTCACTGAAGCACCATGTCCTATTAAAGCCTCACCACTGACAAAGGCTTCATTTCCCCGAAGTGCTGCACACTAAGCAGTTCCCATCGCTGAAGAAAAAGGAAGAATGGTTTTGGGGTCGGCGTAGGATGCCTTACAAGCGAACAGATTAGTGGAGCAAGTGTGCGCTTTATACAGACGCATCACCCGATGCTCTCTCTCTGAGTCAGCATATCTTTGCTTACTGATAATTCAGTAAGATACGAATGTGGTTGAACAGCTTTTGTGGTGGGGTCATTATGTAATCTCTCCATATTTTGAGTTGCTCCGTCTCAGTGTGAAACTGCTGAAATGAAGTTAAAAAGACTCCCACTCAGGTACAGCCTGATCACCCCAGAATCACACTGGTGATGTGTTTCAGAAGAGACGTTACACCAGCAAACTCATTCTGAAGCTCAACAGGTTCTGCGTCTGAGAAGAGTAGCGTGATTGAAGTCGGCACGAACGAGACAAAGACCAAAAGTCATTTCCGATTTTTCCAACTCGTGACAACGGAAATGCTCAAAACGCTATACTTTCATTATGTCATTTATTAGAAGTCTTTACTACAGATACAATATCATTAAAAAAAAAAAAAAAAAAAGCAAACAAGTCTATACTCACGCAAACTCACAGAAATGCTTAAAACTTTAAGTTTCTTCATCCGAGGAAGACGAGTAGCAGCCCACCAGTCCCAACACGTGTTCTGTCTTACCTTCATTTTTTTCAGTGCATAGAAAAGATGTCTGCTTTTTCTCTGCCAGTCCTGGAATTTGTGTTAAAGCCGAGCTGTGCAGATTGGGGAGGCCGTTATGCAGAACATTTGCCAGAGTGTTTGTTTCGTCCTGCTGTCCAGAGGAAGCCACCCGAGACCCAGCTACTGCTATTGCGAGCCTGGCGTGGTCAAAGCAGAGTGGAAGATCCTGGTCTGGAAGATCAGAGCAGTGTGTAGGACCCGGTTGTGATGAGTCACATATATCCTGCTTATTCACAGTAGCCGTTGCACAACTTTCTTGATAACTGGTCTGAACGCCAGGATCGGGGTCACAGCGTCTTTTGGCTGTAACAAAGTATGAGAACTTTAAGTGACCTTGTACAAGCTGAGAAACTTTATTTAATGAACACTGAACTTAACTTTTGGGAAACTTAATTCAAACTAGATTAAATATATAAAATATGCATCGGTACAAATAAATCACATTGACGAACCAGTGCACTGATCTCCTCTAGAGTCTGTTCTTCTCTTAGTGTATGCCCTGGGACTCCAAGGCCGGTGTTTACAGCTGGGGTCTAAAAAGTGCAGTTTGTTAAGGTAAGCCTTGTACTCTTTTTCCAGTCGCTCAATTCGTTGCTGGAACTCTGCTATCTTCCTCTCTGGGTAATGGGACAACTGAGACTGCTACAAGTACATCAGAGAGCGAGGTTAAGAGAAGGAAGAGAAGAAGCATGCCATCATTTAAGGACCTACTTTTCAACAAATTAGCATTTTTTATTTTTTTTTTAGCTTCAATAAGCTATCGTACTTCTCAGTGTTTGCAGTCACCTTGGTGGATTTGTAGGAACTTGCTCATAATGTTTAGCGAATACTTAATTTTTCAACATGACTACTGCATTTTATGGAAGTATTAGTATGTATGTTTAATAAAACATTAAAGGAATTGCTACAGGGACCCAATCAACATTTAACGTTTTCCCAAAACAGCATATCCAGAAGTATTACACAAGTATTAATGAACTACCTTTTAACTGTTTATAGCATTTTAATGTTGTAGAAGCTATAAACAGCATTTCCCGCAGTATTTCTGGACAATTTCCATGTTTGTCCCACCTTTGCTCTTTCAAAGCTCTGATACCGGAGATTCTTTCCATAAGTATCTCCTTAAAGAAAGGTTTACTATATTAAAGATTTATACAGTTTTCATTGTTAAATCAGGTCCCTTGGACAAATCCATTGTTTATTCAGTATATCTCATTTTTGGAGAGCCGGACAGCAGGATTCCCTTTTCATACACTCTCGTGGGCTCGTCTCACACTCTTGTGAGCTGTAGCTATGATCACACGTGATATTTAAAGCTGTTGCGATGGATATAGTCACAGAGTAAAAAAAAATGTATATGCACAAACTGTGTGCATTGCAGCTGTTTATTCTACACCTACTGGCATAGGTTATGGTTTCCTGTTTGGGGACCATACTGGTAACTCCAGCACATAACAGAACTGCTCAAGTATAATCTGTCTGTATTTTAACCCTAGGTCATTATGGTCATTAAATGCATTTAAAAATAACTGTAAATGAACCTTTTGAGGCAGATTCAGGATGCGAACTGACCAAACCTAACCTATATTTCTTGTGCAGTCAGGTCAGCTCTACATATTGCCTTGGTCCAGAGCAAACCATTTACAAAGCTCTGAAGAAAATCTACACATATAAAAATTAACTATTTTATATAATAATTTGCCACAAATGTTTTTAAAACAACTTATCTGTTAATTTAGAAACAGTGCCTAGGCCTAGACCACCATAGCAGGTAACAGTATTTCACTTTCACTTTTCGCTTTGTATACGTTTTTTTTTCTTTTATTCATACTGTATTTTCTGCATGTCTGCAGACTAGCAAAGACTATCATTAAACAGCAACTGCACATCAATTTGTTATTGGAAACTACCTTCACACATGCACGTAACATCGGATCATTCACACACACACACACACACATATATACATGCATACATACAAACACACACACACACGTGTGTATATACGTGTGTGTGTGTGTGTGTGTGTATCAGAGGTGGGAGTAAGTCACACATGTGCAAGTCACAAGTAAGTCATGAATGTCAAGTCAGTCAAGTCGAGTCTTTTTTTATTTGTCAAACAAGTCTCAAATATGTGACTTAACTCTGACTCGAATCATGTCATATGACTCGAGTCCCCCATCGCTGGTGTGTATACGTGTGTGTATACACTGTATGTGTGTGTATATATATATATATATACATATATATGAATTTAATGCTGAATTTAATGCTGTGTGCTCCTGTAAGCGGACGCACGTGCACCTCTTCATTATGGTGTGGTTTTTATACCTCCAGGTAATATTCAATCTCAGTCTTGATGCTTGGAATCCATTTTTTCACGGCTGCAACAGAATTTAACGTCGCCTAGAGGAACAATAAGAAATATTCATCTGAACACAATAACAGTGACTAACATCTGAATGTGTGCTTGTGTGAACAACTCACAAGTCTTGGTCTTGAGCTGTGCACATCTTTAATGCGACCTTCTAGATTTAAACACAGACAAAAGAAGTCGATTACACGTGGACAGGTGACGTGCTGCTCACTACATCAGCAGGCGAAGGTGTAGAAATAAAACAAAGAAAGGAAAACGAAAGAAACAACTGTACAAACAATCAAACTGAAACTTGTAGCCTGAGTGAAAGGCAGCTTCTACCCTCTCTTTCTTTTTGTAGCCATAATCGATTTAATCTCCCAAGCTGTTTTTCTTCGTTCCTTGCCATTCCTGTATCGGTGAAAACACGGAATCACGTGACACACGCAAAACCGAAAGCAGTGACGTCAGAGAGACTGCGTCATAGATGAAGATGGAGGGACCTCTTCATCATCAGGAGATCATGAGCTCCGTAAAGGTGTCTGAAGTCTGGCAAATTACAGCAACTTTAATCACGATCGAGCTTCTTCTTTCCCTTCTTGGTTTTCCTCCTCCTCTTCCTCGTCTTCTTCTTCCTCTTCTTCTTCCTCTTCTTCCTGCAATTGGTTGCATTAGCGCCCTCTTCGTGAAAGTGACTCGCTGCTGTACCAAGTGCAGAGGAAAATGCACCTTTACATACACAGAGCAGGTTTACAAGTTTCTTCTACTGTGCTTTTGCATTTTTTTAAGGAAGTGAAGAAAGTTGGCACACAAAAAGAATCATAAGCAAACCTTGAAAGTTGTAACAAAAGGCAGGGGGGGGGGGTTAGGGGGGGTGTCTTCACAGTGGCTTAGCGGTTAGCACGTTGCCTCACACCTCAAAATCAAATCAAATTTTTTTGTCCTCCAGGGTTGGGGGTTCGATTCCCACCTCCGCCTTGTGTATGTGGAGTTTGCATGTACTCTGGTTTCCTCCACCATTTCAAAGACATGCATGGTAGGTTGATTGGCATCTCTGGAAAATTGTCCGTAGTGTGTGAGGGAATGAGAGTGTGTGTTTGCCCTGCGATGGGTTGGCACTCCGTCCAGGGTGTATCCTGCCTCGATGCCCGATGACGCCTGAGATAGGCACAGGCTCCCCGTGACCCGAGAAGTCAGATATGAATGAATGAATGGATGAAAAACTCCAGAAGCTTGTCTTTTAATGCAGGCTGCTTGGTTTCCATGTGCCAGAGCAGACTTTGCTACATATTATGTAGCGAAAGCTTGGTGTATCAGAATAAAACCGTATTTTAAGTATGACTCCTGATATTTACTTGTAACGTAGCTTTCTTTATCTTGGAAGTCGTAGGCTCTCCTTCTGTCTCATCTTTGGGCCTTTTCTCCTGCATGTGTCAAACGTGTAAGGTGGAACAGATGGCTGTTATTAAAAGAGAATCCACTTTTTCAAAATAAAACAGAAATAAAATAAACTATTTATTCTTTCTATGCGGCCCAGTACCAAATGACCCACAGACTATGGCTATGGACTCTGTACCCACCCTTCCTCTACACAAGGGTGGGTACAGAGTCCATAGCCCTATTAGTGCTAATACAACTACTGTACAAATCCATGTTATGGCTAGAAACACTCAGTTACAGTAAGTGAAGGGAAATGATGATCCATCATTTTTTTAAGAAATGAAAATCAGACATCTTTCAATGTATCTCCAAGTGCAGTTGCCAACACCACCAAACACTATGATGAAACTGGCTCTCATGAGGACCAGCCCAGGAAAGGAATACCAAAAAAGTATATTAGAATTTTCCAGCTTCAGTAAATGTTAGATTATTAAATGCTTCTCGGAATTCTAGTGGCAAACACATTTCAACATCTGCTGTTCAGAGGAGACTGTGTGAGTCAGGCCTTCATGGTTGAATTAGAAAAAAGATACCATAATTTTGAAAGGGAAAAAAAGCAGAAGAAACTTGCTTGAGCAAAGAAACACACAGAGTAAACATTACATGAGTGGTAAACTGTCCTTTGGTCTGATGAGTCCATATTTGATATTTTAATTATTGTTTCTTTGTTAGACATAGAGAGAATGAATGGATGGTACCTGAATGTGTGCTTTCACTGTGAAGCATGAAGGAGAAGTTGTGATAGCGTGGGAGTGCTTTGCTATTGTCAGTGTTGGTGACTTTTAAAACTGAGGGTATGCTTAACCAGCATGGCTACAATGACATGCCATCACATATGGATTGTCCTTAGTGGTGCCATCATTTATTTTCCACCAGGACAATGACTCCAAACACACAGGTTATGTAGGAGCTATTTGCCCAAGATGGAGAGTGATGGTCCGCTGCATCAGATTAACTAGTTTCGACAATTTCCCGATCTAAATCTAACTGAAATGGTTTGGGAGGAGTTAGACCGGAAAACAGTCAACATGTACTGTACTCAAAAACTCCTTCTTTTTCCTTTGAAAAACCTTTCCAGGTGACTAACTCATGACGCCGGCCGAGAGAATGCCATGGGCGAGCAAAGCTGTCATTAAAGCAAAAAGGCGGGTACTTAAAAGAATCAAAAATATAAAACATATTCTGGGTTATTTAACATGTTTACGTTGGCTACATAATTCCATATTTGTTCTGTCATACTTTCAATGTCTTTAGTATTAATGTACACTGTTGAAAATAAAAATAAAGAAACACTGAATACGACAGCGTGTCCAAACCTTTGACCTGTAGTGTATCTGAAATAAATTTCTTAGCTATTATTTTTGAAATAAACTCTTATGAAAATAAAGTAGATTCTTGACTTAATAGTAAATGACTTGGAATCGAAAAAAATATGAAGTATTATAAACTAAAAACCAAAAGATTATAAACTAAAAAACAAAAACTGTAAGATTGTCTAAACCAGCTGATTATGAGAGTTCTGTCAGTGCATTCAGAAATATTTAGGTGTAGCCTGTAGTCGTCTTTTACATCCTTATTCCATGTTTTACCAATGTTTCTAATAAAGGGATCTGATAAATTGCTGTTTAGGTTTTAATATAATCTTGATGTGTTGTGAGGAAAATGTGTAAAAAAAAAAAACAACAACCACATTTTACCACCAGTCAGCTGGCTGATCACAGATCCAAGTTTCACAATAACCAATCCTTATGAAATCTCGATAGCAAGTTAAAGTAAGCAGAAGTGTAGTTATAGGACTTCCCGGTTTCATTCCTTATTTATCTGATTGATATGTGCCTATTGAATATGAATAACGTGTACAGATTCTTTGAAATATTAAAAAAAAAAATGAGTATTTTCAATCATAACATTACAATAAGCCAAATATAATATATTATTATACCTCGTCTAATTCTTGACATCCTTGTCTAATTTTAAGCTTGAATGATAATTTAGCTCATTTTTGCATTTACTAATTTAATCATTTAGAAGTAAACTAATCTTCCCATCGAATACTTTATGGCTTTTTTTTTGTACCTTGCTCTTAATCAAATATATGATCCATGTTTTATTTCCGTATATCTCCTTAAACTGTAGACTAAACATTTTGTTGTTCATTTCCTGTAAGTAGTTTTTTCTTGTAACTCAATTATTTCCCGTATAACCAGTGTCTCTTCGATACTTTCTGATTGGCTCATCATCTTTTTCTAAAGGATATACTGGAATACTCCTTAAAGTGATGGTTTGAAATATGATGCCACATTTTGGTTTCCTGGCATCTAAAAACATTTTTTTAAGGCCATGACAAAATCTTCTGTTGTTTAGGATCATGGACTTAAATTTCCATTGACCATTATTTATAAACTAATACTAATACTAAAACTGGCAGCCATTATGAAAATCTCAGACACAAGCTCTCGATTTGCAGGAACTATTAGTGACGATAGGAACATATTCATATTAATGCATATTCAGTGAACAGCATCAGTGTGAATATCACAAAAGGTCTAAAGGTTTTACAGAGATTAGTGAGTATTGGGTTTCATTTGTCATTGTCAATATTACAACCTCCTCCTTCAATATCATCTTAAGTTGTTCAGAATGAAAATCATTCAAAAAAAAAAATCTAAACCATTGGAATTTTCCCCCTAAGAACCCCAAAATGGGTAGTTTTTTTTAGACACAAATGTTTCTATCATCATTTGTGCTCTCTAATATGCTAATTCATAAGCATCTAAATTTTTGGACAACATTTATATTATTTGAGTCTGTTTCCATTCTGTCAGTGGACTGGTAAAAAGAATCAAAACGTTTAACTCTTAGCATCCAGAGAACATTAGTCATGTAATGATATTACTACTTTCCCCTGACTCGGTAAAATGAAGTGAAAAAACATTATGACTAATGTTTAACCAAGTATTGTTTTCTCCCCATTGTTAAGACCACAATTTCTTGCGAATACAGGAAATAATAATAATAATAATAATAATAATAATAATAATAAACACTGTTAATGCTTTAAAACAATTTTCCCCCCAGATTTCCTTATTTCCTGTTATTTGTCTAGTCCATTGTTTTTTTTTAAAAATCCCTACAATATGTTTTACAAACCAAGAAAGCAGAGGATTATATGGTAAATATGGAGTTTAAGCACAGAAGGTCAGGTATGAGAAAATCAGAGCCATTACTGATTTGATTTGAGGGCATGCTTTAAAAAAGTCTGTCATATTTAAGTAAAATATGATCTTTATACTGTGGTGTGACCTTTTGCCTTAATCGTCTGTACATCTCATTGTGATTTAAATAAGACATGATAAACTGTCATATTGTTAAACAGTGATCAAAATGTTCCTGTTGGACATAATTCTATTAATATTTTCACACCAGCTCCATAACCTTTTTGTAACTCTTTATTCCTTTAGAAAACTGTATTCCTCTATTAATGTTTCTCTAAACTATCTAGTCCATGTCTAGTCCATAAGTACAAATTATATGCTTTTTTCTCAAAAATACAAAAGTCTGTTAGTGACCATTCCTTTCATCCAATCGCAAGGATATCAACTAACCCTGTGAATGATGTACTGTATAATTTGGATTACTTATTTCTTTTCCTGGCTTTTGTTTTGGAGTTACTCATAATTTTCATCTAAATGGCATATTCCTTTTTGTCCAAAATATACTTTACATAACACAGAGATCATGCTTGTCTGCTTTCAGCAATTTACTCCAAGCTTTACTCTATTTTCTAAACCCTGTCTCTTTTGTACCATGATATTATAGCTGAAAGTAGGCAATTTCTAGAAGTAAAAGTGCTGATTATACAGGAAGAATGTAGGAACACCGTGAAGACAACTTAGTATCAGTTTCAATATGAATGAGGTTACTCATACTGGCAGTACACCTAAAGGGAGAACTTTGTGGGTATGGGGTACATCTGTCTGTAAGAGTTACAAGAGTTTAACATTATTATTAATTTAATGAATTAATTCCTTATCTATAATCACAACTATACACCAATATTCCATGTAGTAATAGTAGTAATAGTAGTAATGGTAGGTAGCTCAGATATTACCTCTTTGCATTGTGCTGTATGAAATGTGGCTTTTTAGTGACACCTTGTGACCATCACCTTGTTTATGTTGAATTTATTTAAATCTAAACTAAATACATGTATCTCTTTATATTACATTAACTGGTTATAGTTCATTGGGTCATAAAACATTTTGATCAGATAATAATAATAATAATAATAATAATAATAATAATAATAATAATAATAATAATAATAATAACAACAACAACGACAACGATAATAATAATAATAATAATAATAATAATAATAATAATAATAATAATAAAAGGTTTTAATCTTTACTTTACTTTCATCAAACCAATCGGACAAAGCTTTTTTATTTAATGAGAAACATCTTCCTCTTGAGCAGCACAGCAATGTTCTGGTGGTTTAGCGTGCCCTCAGTTTCTGCTACCTGCAGGGGTGTTTTCATGACATTGTTAGTAGCCTGGAGGTTTACTTTCTCCCCATGAGTCCAGTTCACTAGCTTTTGCACTGTGCCCAAATGCGCTGTTCGACAGGCGTAATGTAACGGCGTGTCTTTATTATTGTCAATTGCATTGATCTTGGCTTGTCTTTCTAGCAGAAGTCTGACCACATGTTCCTGCCCATGTTCTGCAGCCAAATGTAGAGGTGTCCTCCTCCAAGCATTCCTCTCATTCACATTTTTATTCTTACCAGAGGTGAGGAGAGCAGCGACCACACGTATGTGCCCTTTCTTAGCAGCATAATGCAGTGCTGTACAGCCATCCATGTCTTTGGCTGCAACTTTTGCCTTTGCAGTAAGCAGAGTTGAGACGGTCTGAACGTGTCCTGCCATTGCTGCCAGGTGTAATGGAGTCTTTCTTTCTTTCTCAGCAGCATTGGTATTCGATCCAACAAAAAGAAGCAGTTTTACGATGGCTACGTAACCTCGAACAGCTGCCCAGTGTAGTGCTGTCCTAGCCTGTCTGTCCTGTACATGGACATCTGCCTTTTCTTCCAGCAGCTGGGACACAACCTCCTTGTGTCCACTCTGGCTAGCTAGATGGAGGGCAGTGAACCCTTCCTGAGTCACTGCATTAATTTGAGCCCCATTGTGCAGCAACAGGGCCATCAGTGCAGGGTGGTTGTGTACAGCACCAAGATGAAGTGGCATTTGCTCTTTGGGGCCAATTATGTTTGGATCCATGCCCATATCTAGTAATATCTAAAAGAAACTATTAGAAGTTATTTAAAGAAATGGTGATTACTTGATGCAATGCCTTATTTTTTAAAGCTATTTCCTTTTATATTCATGTCAAAAGTATGAAAAGATTTAGAGCTTTAAAATTATTTTACCATATAAAAGATTTTGATTAACCAAGATCAATGTTTTTGTACACCATAAATGTGCTTTAATGTAGATTTCATGCAAAGATCATTACATACCTCTGTTATTGGCATACTGCCACTTTGAATGGCCAGATGAAGAGCAGACATCTGATTAGGTAGTCTCTTATCCAGCTCGGCTTTATTTGATACCAATACTTTAAAGACCTCCAGATTGCTCAGCTCTGTGGCAAGGAGCAGTGGTGTGTAACCCAGGTCATTACACGCATTAATATCAGCTCCACTGTCAATAAGTGCGGTCACAATCTTGTCCCAGTTCTTCTGCACCGCTTTGAACAGAATAGATTTTACTTCTTTTGGAGACAATGCTGTCTTAATGTTTCTCAGAAGCAGAGACAGCACAGACTCCCTGTTCAGCTTGAATGCAGCCTCAATAATTCCAGAGTCTATCTGAGCTCCAGCTTGAAGAAGCATGGCAGCTGTCTTCTCATTTCCTCTGCTTATGGCATGAAACAGCTCTGTCTTCCCGTGGCCATCATGGGTGTCTACCGAGGCACCATTTCTCATTAAACTTTCTGCTAGCACAGAGTCATCTTCTGTAGCAGCCATGTGTAGGAATGTAGTTTGGTTCTTGAAGGTTCTTCGTTCCTCCATCACCAGTGCTCTGACTGCGTTCTCGTGCCCATTTTGTGCTGCTAAGTGTTGAGGAGTTTTTGAGGCTTGGTCTGTAGCATAGATGCCAGCTCCAGCCCTTACGAGAGCCACTACAGCCTCTGTGTGACCCATTTCTGCAGCCTTGTGGAGGGCAGTGCGACCTAATTGATCCTTGAAATCCAGTTTTGCTCCCTGATGAAGCAAAAATTTTATAACCGGCACGTGGCCATGTTCTGCAGCAAGGAGTAGGCTGGTACCATAGGATGCATTTCTGTCACTGATATTTACGCCACCTATAAGTTCCTGTAATAGTGGCACATCACCTGTAGACACTGCCTTGAGAATGGCACTTGATAATTCTTCAGGTTTTGACGATCTCTTCTTTAACTCGTCCGAGGAAGAAGGGAGCTCTGTCTTTTTTGATTTATGCTCTACTCCTTCATTCGAAAAGTTCCTAGAGGTGTCAAGTATTTTTTTAATTGGCCCTTGTCTTTCTTTTTCTAGCAAATATCCAATCAGCTGCCTTCGTGTATCCTTAATATTTTCATTCAGCTGGCCCACATAGGCTTTCATGCTCTGGTAGAGGTCAGGTTGAGCGCTCATCAGACAGGGGTAGAAAAATATCCTACATGCCCGTTCCCCTCGTGACATCAGGATGCTGAGCATTCTGGAGTTTTTTTCCTCTTGTGCTGTAATGCTGGACACAACCACTCTGTTCTCAGGTAGAAAAACTCCATTAGAGACAAGAAGGTCAAGTAAGTCTTCCGTGTTGGAGATTCCACCAACAAGCTCTTTCCTTCTAGTCCGGATTACTTCGATAGCATATGGATTTGTAAACATGCTTGAACCCATGATAAATAAACCTCTTAAACATCAGTAAATGGTTAGAGCTCCAAAAATGTCCTTTCTCCTTTGTGAGGTCTGAAAATATTTGTGCCGAAAATGGCTTTAGTTATCACCAAGCGTTTAAATATCTCTTAGCAACCACATATCAACAAAATGGAGATTAATGTCAACTTAATGAGAATATGTTTTATTGACTAGTTCTTGTTGTGGCTTTTGAAAATCTGTTTTATTTTAGCATATTGTATTTTTAAGACAATCTATACTGTGTATATATATATTTTTAGTGCCCCTTATAGACATTTTGGACGTATTTCATTCTGTATCTTGTTTATGGCATCTCCTAGGTAATTTGATATATGACTACTGTAACCAGAACAATGATTTGTTGCTGTGTTTGTGTTCATGTATCAAGACTAATGCTGCACTCATTTTAGTAAATGAAAACTCCTTTGTTACACTTTAATGTGTGCAATGGCCTTTAAATAGCTTGAAATGTTGAAAAGCTTGAAATATTATTATTATTATTATTATTATTATTATTATTATTATTATTAACATTAGTAATATATTATTGCAAAGTTGTGTCGAGGAATATTAGAACTTTTACAATACTGAAAAATTTAGTCAGTTTTTAAGATATAACCATAAATACAGTTCTTAACAAAAATGTTAAATTCTTTAGCTAGCAATATATTTATGGTTATATCTTAAAAACTGACTAAATTTTTCAGTATTGTAAAAGTTCTAATATTCCTCGACACAACTTTGCAATAATATATTACTAATGTTAATAATAATAATAATAATAATAATAATAATAATAATAATAATAATAATAATAATAATAATAATAATAATAATATTTCAAGCTTTTCAACATTTCAATATATTTATTATAACAAAAGCTTAACCATGTGGGGGCTTAATGCTGTGGAGTTCCACTTCCCGGAAGACACGCCCACTGACTGCCTAGATGACGTTTAAGCTTCCGAAGGCTATCTTGCCTTAAATGGTCATATGGGGAACGGTCTTCCGATATGATGTCATCTTTAACAAGCATGGACCGTGGACAGAGCGTTAATATTGCATGAAATTATAAATATTGCATAAATATGCGTCTTTTCAAAGTTTGCAAAATAAAAAAATATGTACATACTATGTCATTTTATTGGCAGAATCATTGGCTTTTTTAATCAACATAAACAGACTAGAAACAGACGAATATTACACATAATAATAATAATAATAATAATAATAATAATAATAATAATAATAATAATAATAATAATAATAACCTTTTCATCAATAATAATAATAACAATCATAGTAATATAACAACAACAACAACAACAACAACAACAACAACAACAATAAAAAGACTGCACTTGTTTTATCCCTTAAGAGAATCCCAACAGTGCTTTACAACACTAGAGTATACAAGGAATGTGACATTGTATAGACGTTAAAGTAATATAATATATTGTATATTATACATATATTATAATATATTATATATTGAACACAAAACCATTGGTATGCACATTTTGGTGTAGGAATTAAGTTATATATCTGATCAGCTGCAACGTTAAATTCACCTCTGTGGATTGCTGGAATAAAAAAAGACTATCTTGTACACATATAACACTAACACGCTATTTTGTATTGTATTTATAACAATGTTGTTTAAGTTAATTTACCAGATAACACATCGATGTGGTTGTTTTAGTGCAGAGAAAACCCTGTGTTTAACGTGGAGTGATGGCGCCCTCTAGGGGTACAAACCCGTAATTTACGAGGAACCAACAAGAGGTTCATAGACGTGTCTATAGAAGACGTGTCTGTGGAAGACGTGTCTATAGAAGATGTGTCTGTGGAAGACGTGTCTATAGAAGATGTGTCTGTGGAAGACGTGTCTATAGAAGACGTGTCTATAGAAGACGTGTCTATAGAAGATGTGTCTGTGGAAGACGTGTCTATAGAAGACGTGTCTATAGAAGACGTGTCTATAGAAGTTTTATAATCGAATTTATTAAGCTGGATCATTACTTGTTCTACAGATATTAAATAATACATCCATTTATGTTAAATTAATGTAAACTTATTTTTGCATATTCAATTAAAATTCTAAGTTTTATTGTTACAGTGAAATGAACTGAATATATATTTGTGTATCACTGTTTATGATCAACTATAAAAGTGGGAAATTCTTATTATACTAATGCAGCCTATAAGGGTATATACAGTTACTATATTTTATTGTCTTATAGCTCAGGACATTGTTTCGCAAATAAAATCACTCAGTGAATATAATGTAAATGTTCCAATATTAAGTGGTGCACAGTTCCATCCAGCAGATTGCTGATTTATCTGTTCATAGACACTTCACTGATCAAGCCAGTTATTTACCAGGTTTAATTGATATTAAAGTGGATAAAATAATATCTGTATTCAGACACACTTGTATTCACACTTTAACTATTTCTATATTTT
Source organism: Tachysurus fulvidraco (assembly GCF_022655615.1). Lineage (NCBI taxonomy): Eukaryota > Metazoa > Chordata > Actinopteri > Siluriformes > Bagridae > Tachysurus > Tachysurus fulvidraco. Next base: position 5,138,920 of record NC_062533.1, read on the forward strand.
GGAACTGTAGATAAATGAAAAATGTCATCATCATTAGGCTTCTGGTCAGACTAACAAATTGTGTGGAAGTTACTGTGTATTATATTTACTATAAATAAATAAGTGAACAAAATATATTTGATGTATTGGTGTGTTAGAGAAGAGACACCTTTGCTTTAATCTCATTCATGTTATGCATCACATGGACAGACGTGTGTGTTGGTAAGAATATGGACATTTCCACAGAGACAAGAGACACTGTTTTCATTTGACATACTTTTAATACAGTTCATAAATATTGATTAGTTTCTGATGAGACCAGGAAACAAACATAAAAAAAATGATGTAGAACTTATTACAAATGGTAAACTTAAGTACTCCTCTTTGTCTTTATTTACACATAACAATGAGTGAAACCTCATTAAAAAAAACTTTTTAGAAAAAGAAACTGCTGAAGCTCAACTAACTCAACGTCAATTTGATTCCGTTTAAGAGCAGAAAAAAATTACATTACAAGAAGTCAGGCAGCTTTTGTCAACAAGTTTTTTTTCCCAAACTTAATTGGACGCAACTTCGTGCTTTTGGCGCGTTCCTACACAGTTCTCTCTTTCTCTTCTAATACTGAGTGCTCCTGTAAAGCTTAGGTCCATGCACAACTTGGTCAAAACGAGCAAGGTTGAGTCTCTTTCTGTCATTAGGAAAAAAGAAGAAACAACAATGTAACAGTGCGAGGCTCTCATGCTGTCCGGTTGTGCCCCGGTTTGTCACCAGTGAACGCAGTCGGAGGAGTTTTGAACTCCAATCCGGACATCCTTTAACGCGCCAAAGCGCGCGGTCACACAGTTCTCGGTCCTGGTGGACTATTGCTAGTAGAGATGCTTTTACCGACCCGACGCCTCTGTTTAGCGTGTCCTTTCAGTCCGTTACGTGACAACTCCATTCGTCCTTTCTCTCCCTTTTCAGAATGTCTGCAGCTGCTGCGTCAACATGAGCTGACAGCCGCTGTTGACGTGGTTCATGACTTTCTGCTTGAGTTGTGCGACCTGTTCGCGCAGCATATTGGCGGTGGATGCCAGCTCTGAGTTTTGCGACTTGAGTGTCTTGACCTTATCCTCGAGGCGGGAGATTCTCTCCAGCTTCCTCTTGCGGCACTTGGAAGCGGCAATGCGGTTGCGCATGCGTTTGCGCTCGGCTTTGATGCGCTCCTGGCTCTCCATGTCGATGGGCGAGAGCGGTGGCGTCTCCCCGGGCATCTCGGGCACCGTCTGCGGTTCCTCTTTGAGCGCCTGCAGGCGCGGGTGCTGCACGGCCATTGTGTGCTGCTGCTGCTGTTGTGGTGGTGGCATAGAGGTGGTTGTGTAGCTGCTCATGGCCGGGTTGGCACTGGTGAAGCTCGGTGCCGTGGTGATAGCCGGGTTAAACGTGCTCAGGTCGGCGTAGACCGGTGGCTCCGAGCGCACGGAGTTGTACACAGATCCTCCTGCCACCGACGACACGGGCGCCATGGAGTTGTTGATCGTTGTCTGAGGGGTCGTGGTGACGCCGTTGGGCGGCATATGCTGGTGATGAAGCTCGGCCAGCGCTCGCACGAATCCCTCGGCGAAACCCTCTTGTTCGTCCGTGACATTTTTGGGACACAGGAACTGGGTTGGCGTTGGAGTCGTGGTAATCAGACCGTTACTGGACTGAATGATCAGGCGCTCCAGCTCAGGAGAGGCCAACTTGAGCAGGCCCACGTCCGGCGATGTGAGGATGTCACTGACTTTGGGTCGCAGGTGCGGCTTGAGCGCGCTGCTCGGGTCCGACAGGTTCAGCGTCATGTTGTGCTTCAGCGCTTTGGCGTTGTATCCGAACGCGGCGCCGTCGTGCTGCGTGAACGCGCCGTTCAGAGAGTCGTCGTAGAAAGTAGTTTCCATCTTAGTAGACATAGAAAGAGAAACCAAAACTTTTCCCGACTTTACCTTCGTCTTCTTTCAGCTTATCTCTGGACTAAAGTGTCAGAAAGCTTCAAACTTCACAGGTTACACTCCTTCTGTCCCATAACAAACTTTAGCGCGAAGGAAAAGTTCTCAAAAACGAACCAAACCACTGAAGGAACCGATCAAAACAAACGGATCTGGTCCTGTTATGAGATTTAAAAGTGTCTGCGATCGGAAAGCACACTGTTCTAAACTTTTATTTTGGATGTCAGCACTTCTCTCTGTCTCAGTTGTTCCTCTGTAGTGAAGTCTGTATACTCTGAGCTCCTCCAGCGTGGAGGCCAACCTTATCTCCTACCGCTGCCACACTAAAAATAGGCATCCCAATGATGTCATGCCTGAAGTCTCTTATTGGCTGGAGGCGATTCGTGGGGCGTTTCACTGTGTTCAGATAAGGCACGTTGCCTAGACAACCACCAGAAGATTCTTCTCCGCGCAATGCATTATGGGATGATGTAATGCTGTAAGTCGACGCACGGTGCATTATGGGATTACGTATTGTTTTTGAATATCTAGTTACGCGCTTAGTTGTTTTGGACTGTAGAGGGGTTTATATCGTGTTTCTGTGTTATCGAATATAATGTTTTAATAGCGGTTTGAAATGTTTAAGGGGACACGAATTATTGTTTTTAAAGGGAATGGCGGGCGTAAGAAGTCATTCTTGGTGTCGAGATTTTGAAATTAAAATCTATACAGAAATATAGACAAGAGAGATTTAGTTCGATTCTGAAAAGTACTGGAGAACTGTTTGGTTTAAAAAAAAAAGTTACGTGAAGTCACAGTGGTGAGACGTTTCCCTGTTCAGCCAATGGGAATGCGAGGGGGGCGGGGTTTCCAGTGGAGTGACAGCATGTCACAGGACGCGTCGGCTTTTAGGGAGAGTCTCAAAATTCCCTCTCTAGTTGTACAAGACAAATAACTAAAGCGATACATACAACAGCGTAAACATAATATGAAATACACAATAGTACATATCAGTGCTTGGATTAAGTCGTCGGCTGGTATTTTTCGAATCTATGTATAGTTATGTAAACATTTTATTTGTTTTTTCGACCAAGAATTTGACATTAGCCCTAAAGTAAGTCAAACTTATTTGCGCTTTCTGGCACGTTTCAGTCCACTGCCCCAAAACACGTAATAATGACGTTGAAGCTTCAGTGACATATTAGAATAAAATCATAATCATATCTACACATTAATGGTTGTATTTTTTTTTCATAGACTTTTAATTTTACCCCATTTTTTTAAAATCAGAAATGTATTATTATCTTTTTTTAAGTTCCAATATTATATAATATAGTATAATATAATATAGTATTATATTATATTATGTAATATAATATAGTATTATAATATGATTTTATCTCACATATTGTTTATTTAATCTTAGAGGAAGTATATATTTTACATTTGTAGATGCTTTTCTGCTCACCACGGTTTTAAAGAGTGGTTGTTTACCATAAATTCTGCTAATCTGGACGTTCGTCTTTGGCCCCTGTCATCACAAAGTAGTTTGAAAATCCCAGGAGACAATCAGATTCTGAAACACTTAGTCCAGCCGGTCTGGCAACAGGAACCATGCCACAGTCAGTGAGTAGGATCATTTTGTTCACCCCATTTTTATGTTTGATGTGAACATTAACTGCACTACTGGCTGGTTAGATAATGGAATGAGTGTATGGTGTTCCTAATAAAGAGAATGGGGGGAAAATATATCTAGATAGGAACATATTAAGACTCTAATCCAGAGACTTTGCAATGCCACTCACCCCTAATCATTCTCCTTTGTCATCTGCAGTGAAGGGGATAATAATATCTAAATCCATAATGGGATCTGGAGGCTAATAGAAGCTCTTGGACAAACACAAACTGTTGCACTGGTAAGCTGAGATAAAGAGACAACAAGAAAGTTAAGAATTGTATTGCCATTAGCAGTAGCAGTGAGTAGTGAGGATAAGAAAGTCATCAGTGTGTAGTATGTTTGTGATGGGGCTGTTGACAGATTTTTAGATATCAGTCAAGGATTACAGTCACCTAGCATCATATTTCTCAGCTTCCTCCCCTGAGGATCAGGATACGCAAGATTCGAACAAGAGTACAGAAGCTCCTAAACACGTCTTGAGTGTATTGATTAATTAGGAAGATTAGAATGTCATAAAAAAAAGAAAAAAAAACAACAACACACACAAACTAAATGTGTGTTTTGGTACATAATGTCTATGTACACGATTATTGTATTATTGTGTTATTACTTGTGTGTCACAAGTATTGCTTCAGGACTCAAGCAACGACAATGCAGTTTCTCTCATATGAATGTATGAGTAGTATTTTGTATTATTTCTGACCAGCTTTAGTTGTGTTTATTCATTATATATGAAACACAATGGTCTAATGAAACTTTGCTTTACATGATTGTTTGGAACAAAGCTTAAATATTACACCATGAAGCTATTATCCTGCATCCTCATTCAGTGTATTATAACGTTTTCCCCATTAACAGAAACTGGAATGTCCAGTACAGTCCAGTACGGCGTGGGAACTGAGACTTCGGTCTTTTGTCTCTAGACTACATACTAGGTCTGTTTAGGTGTTAGTTAAACAGACCTACTAACATGTCTGTTCAAGTGTAAGTTCAGCAGAACATTGAGGAGCAATAACATGCAGACATCTCGGTCGTTCTCTTTATACCTTTGTCTGCCTTAAACCCATATAAAAGCCTAATATAAATGACTTCGTCTGTACCAAGGTCATTGTCCTTTACCCTGTTATAAGAAATCATCTAGATTCTAATGCAGGAGAGGTCAAAGATCACCAAGCAATCCTGTCAAAAGTATGTTCATTGTCTGGGTGTGGCTGCAATCTTAGCGGCTATCTCCAGACTTGCCTAAGAGTAAATCAGAACCCTGGCGCTGTAGCTGGACAGAGAGAGAGAGAGACAGAGAGAGCGAGAGCGAGAGAGAATCTGTGTCTGTGTGTCTAAGAAATTGTTACACCTAAATTGTTAGTGGGTGGGACTCAGGGGGTAGAGGGGTATATGTGGGGGGAGAGGGGGATTATATTATTGTTTCCTCTTAGCTATCTGATACAAAATCTCACAAAAAATGATTAATATACCTGTCAGATAGTATGATGTAACATAGCTGTTGAATTTCTAAAATAATTACAAATAGAGTAGTCACCTAATTCTGAAGACCGTGACGAATTCTGAAGACTCATTAAAGACAACCCAATTGCAAATGGCATTAGAAACAGCAACAGTTTAGCTCAGAAAAACCCTAATAAATCCATCCAAGTCCATTTGATGCTGTTGTGAAGTGTGCAGTCCATCTCTGAATGCCTGAGGTCAGTGTGCGGTTTAGAGAGTCTGTTTAAAAAGTCTAATTTATAGCCCTGAGGTCAGACATATGGTGGCCAGAGGTTGGAAAGACTGGAATGGACATTTCTGAGAAGGTATTTGTTGTGGTTGTACTTTATCAGGGGCTGAGAAAATACAGACAGTGAAAATACAGACAATATTGAATAGGCTGCAGTCCAGAGCTTTTCATGCCCAGCGATTATCTGGCAGACACAGAAGTTAGGAGTCAGGAGTTCGCCGAGTTTTCTTATTCCAAGCTAAAATGGTAAAACACTTGCAGCGCCGATTGTTTAAATGTACAGGAGAGAATGGCATTTAATTTATGGCATGTTGTTATTTTGTGGATTTGAAGCCAGTTTAGTGAAATGCTAAAAAAAATAAAAAAAAAGAACATGGGTCTGACTTTAAGGATCTGTGTATCTCATTATTATCCAGATTTCAGCACTGTCATTTCCTTTTAGTGCCCTTACTGAGAGAGTAATGAATATTTACATAATGAGAAATGTGTTCATACAGTTTTTGAGGTATGTGGTTTTATATGAACATTCGTGTCCGCTGAAGTGGTTAAGTCTCAGAGTGCGTTTGTGTTAACCTTTATTTTTTTCTTCTCCTGCCCCCCCCCCCCCCCCCCATTTTTTCCACCAGTCCCTCAGCAGCTCAGTAAAGCCAACATAAACGGGGGTGTGACCCATGCCATTGTGTTTGTGCTGCACATGGTCTCTTAAAGTAAAGAGAGGGTTCACACATACACACACACACACATACACACACAGAGTCTCTGTACGTCTGTCCTTACTACAAGTACAGGCAGGAAATCCGTTGCCTTGAAAACAAGTTTTTAGTGGGCCTCCATTGTGTTGTGTTCTTTCCAGAAGAGCTGAGTGCACATGTGAGAGGGGTCAACTTCCTGAGCTCTCTCTCTCTCTGTCGACACACATACAGTAATGAAACCACCCTCTATTTACCCAACACAGACATTCACACCCTTACATACATACATACATACGTACATACAGGCATACACACACCCAAGTCTGCATTCTGCACAGAACTGGAATTCCTCTTATGGAGGAAGGATGTTCATTTCTTCATGCCTTTTATACTTTTAGAAAATTTATTTCTTACCTTTTCATGGCACATTACATTATTGTTGCTCCAGTAGTGTGTGAGAGCGATAGCAGTGTGTGTACTCATGTACTGTATGCTGGGAGAGATTGGGACTTTCTGTAGTTCTGCCTAGTGTCCTTTTCCTTGGCTTAGTATCAACATGATCACTAATTCCACAGAGGTTTTCCCCTCCAAGAACTGCTGTTGTTTCAGCTGTTGAGGAAGAAGAAGACAAAAAAATCCTGTCCCTCAATGAGCTGTTTGCTTAGCCAGCTGTGTCCTCGTGGACAATATGCATATTTTTTCCTTTATAGCCGATATCACTACCTCACGCATAATACCAGGAAGGTCATCAAGAAATTGCTGGATATTTGGGCAAACTGTTGCCACCGGTTTCAAGGAAAATCATTGATCGCATTCGTTTATTTCGATCAAGAAATAAAAAAAATCCTGTAATACGAGAACCTGTTGTGCTCTAATATGTCCCTGTTGGTTGGCAGTTAAAGGCTTCATAAAAAAACAGGTGTTCTCCATATGTAGAGCTTGGGCAGGACTCAAACTATTAAATCTATGAAATCTCTATCTAAAGACAGCAGAAAGAAATGGAAACCTTGAGTGTGCGTAGCATCTTTACATCTAATATCTATTCAAGCTTAATTACAGAGTCTGTATATTATCTTGTTTCTAAGAAATGAAATGTTCGGTGATTAAGTTTAAAAAATAAAGTAGGAAAGAAGCTGGAAATCGGACAAGGACTACGATAAAGGCCAGGAATTATTTTGCCATGGAGTGTATCTTAACAGAATATTCTTCACATAGACCGTATCCTTTTTTCTGTTCGCTCCTTTTAAGCCGTTTCATTTTCGTTCATAGCATTTCTTTTCTCTCTCTTTACTGCTAAAGGTTGCGGACAGGCAGGAATATTCAGTAAAAGACAGCCAAAATATTTCAGATTTATGATTTGGTGTGGGAGGCTTTCTGAAACTGAGTATGTGGAATTCTTTTTGTTGTTGCAAGTTGTTCTTCATGAATGTATGTTCTTCATGTTGCAGCACTTTGGTCTTGGAAATCTATACCTCACTAATATAGTATAGGGACACGGTGTATGTAGTGCTGAATATTTTACTTTCTTATTGAATAATAGGATGATAGAGTGAGCAGGTGAGCAATAGAGTGAGCAGGTGAGCGATAGAGTGAGCAGGTGAGCGATAGAGTGAGCAGGTGAGCGATAGAGTGAGCATGTGAGCGATAGAGTGAGCTTATGAGTGATAGAGTGAGCGTGTGAGCGATAGAGTGAGCAGGTGAGCGATAGAGTGGGCAGGTGAGCGATAGAGTGAGCATGTGAGCGATAGAGTGGGCATGTGAGCGATAGAGTGGGCAGGTGAGCGATAGAGTGGGCAGGTGAGCGATAGACTGAGCTTGTGAGCGATAGAGTGGGCAGGTGAGCGATAGAGTGAGCATGTGAGCGATAGAGTGGGCATGTGAGCGATAGAGTGGGCAGGTGAGCGATAGAGTGGGCAGGTGAGCGATAGACTGAGCTTGTGAGCGATAGAGTGGGCTTGTGAGCGATAGAGTGAGCATGTGAGCGATAGAGTGGGCAGGTGAGCGATAGACTGAGCTTGTGAGCGATAGAGTGAGCAGGTGAGCGATAGAGTGGGCATGTGAGCGATAGAGTGGGCAGGTGAGCGATAGACTGAGCTTGTGAGCGATAGAGTGAGCGTGTGAGCGATAGAGTGAGCTTATGAGCGATAGAGTGAGCGTGTGAGCGATAGAGTGGGCTTGTGAGCGATAGAGTGGGCTTGTGAGCGATAGAGTGAGCGTGTGAGCGATAGAGTGGGCTTGTGAGCGATAGAGTGAGCGAGTGAGCGATAGAGTGGGCTTGTGAGCGATAGAGTGAGCGTGTGAGCGATAGAGTGGGCTTGTGAGCGATAGAGTGAGCGATAGAGTGAGCGTGTGAGCGATAGAGTGGGCTTGTGAGCGATAGAGTGAGCGAGTGAGCGATAGAGTGGGCTTGTGAGCGATAGAGTGAGCGAGTGAGCGATAGAGTGGGCTTGTGAGCGATAGAGTGAGCGTGTGAGCGATAGAGTGGGCTTGTGAGCGATAGAGTGAGCGAGTGAGCGATAGAGTGGGCTTGTGAGCGATAGAGTGAGCGTGTGAGCGATAGAGTGAGCGTGTGAGCGATAGAGTGAAATGAACGGTACTGACAAAGGTAGAATTTCCATGTATACAGGCCACCATAGTGCTGCCATTGTGCTTGTGTGACTTGCACCAAATGTTCTGTGTCACCTGCCACCCTCAACTCTTTAAAACAAACCTGTTGGTGAAGCAATGCCTTGACCCTGAACTGTTGACCGTGACCCAGCTGCATAATTGAATACGGTGTGTGCGCCGCCTTAGCTCTGTTACATACCTGTCAAAAGCCATTCTCCGAAATGTTCACTGTTTGCTATTACTGGCTCATTTGGTAAATGTCATTTCTTTCTCCGCTTTTAGAACTCAGACAGAAGCAACTGTTGTTGTTGTGGGTTTTTTTTTACCCAGAACAAGGTTTCGGTGTCAGAATCATCTTGATTAGTGTTGGATTTAGACTGAACCCTGATGAATGTTTTCTCAAGGAAGTAGAAGAACATAGTCAATGATGACGAGTACATTTCTTTCTTTAGTTTATAGACCTTGCACTTGCCTGAAATGTGAGCTGGCTTATTAATACTGATCTAACACGAGACATACGTATGCTTTCTTAATGATTCTCATGATTAAAGCAAGATTATTAAGGCTGAGTACTTTATGTACTTTTAATTTTCAGTGTCAGTGCAAAATATGAAAGGCTGGAACTAGATGTCGGAGCAGCCTTTTACCTCCTGATTGATGGTGTGGCAGTAAAGGGTTGAAATATCATGTCAAATCATTCAGCCATCGGTGCGCATGCACTTTTACAGCCTTTGCAGTCTCAAGCCTGTCAGTTTTATGTCTTTTTATGGCTGCAGACAGTGGAATTACATTATCAATATTGTCTCCCTCTTCTTCAGCTGTTCATCCATCACCATATTGCCCTTCACCTTAGCAGAGAGAAATGCCTCGCCTTGTTTCATGACATGTTAAGTTATCTCCGAGAACGCCTTTAATTAATGTATCTGTACAGCGCAACAAAAAAAAAGCGCAGACAGTGATTCCCAAAAGTCTCCCAAGGGGAGGGAGGTGGGCCAACATTCTGAGTTTATTAGCACTCCTAATTAATTGCCATTGAAGCATGCTGATTAACTGCTGTTACATTGTCGCCCATGAAATCCAGGGCGTCATTGATTGCACTTATTATCTGTATGTGATAATTCAGATGGAGACTTCACTATGGAACATGAAGGATAGTCTGTTGCAGTTGACCGGTATCTATAGGACAGTTAACGTCACACAGGTCAAAGGCTTTTTAAAACATACTTCATATTACTTTTTGTAGTACACGGTACTGTACATAGCTGCACATAAACGTGTAGAAAAGACCAGCAGTACTAGAGGTAGTCTACCATATTTCTTAAGGTGTAATATTTGGATTTGTCCTCCATGGCTTTGGAGGATAAGCAACCCGTTCGCAGTAGGGAGTGGATAATTTATGGCCTGGAGCGTGCAAATGTATGTGTTCATATGTCTGTTCTCTTTCCAGCTAATTTACCTTATGAAACCAAATGTGTCCGTTAACATTTATGTGAAATCACCCACGCCCTAATGTTGGCAGCTTGTTAAGGTTATGCAGGTATATTTAGAGAATTGTGTACACACACAAACACACACACACACACACACACACACACACACACACACACACACACACACACACACACACACAGAACAGGTTCTTCTGGCCACACTGTGGTTGCTTTGTGAAGCTGCCAACGCGCTTAATTGACTAGCACTCCAACCTGTCTGCTCACAGGTGAACCAACTTTTCTAACTCTCTGGGTCGCCGACGTCCAGCCGTGAACCAGACGCTTATTTGGGCCTAAACCTGACATGTGACAGACAGGTTAGCCCTTTCCTAACGGGATAGTATTCAAGGGGCCTGTTTGATTTCTTATTGCTGGAAGGCTGCGTCAAAACCTTTAACAGAAATGTGTGTGTGATTCAAGGGAATGATCAGTAGTTATTACACAGCACCGTGTCGCTGAGCTCATGGGCTGTACTGTTTGTACAGGTGCCCAACAATGTGGTGCTCTGCGCTGAAGCTTTTCCAGCCCATATCCCCCTCGTATGGTGGACAGTCGTCTTTAGGAGCCCCTTGCTCCAACCGGCTCTCACACACACTACTGAGCATTCTGAATACATACTCCATCATGTATTTCCCTCTCCTACAGTATACACAGACAGTTATATAGGAATAAGGTGAAGATGTATTTGTGACTATGTTCCAGACACATTGTGCATTGTATAAACATGACAAATAGCTGTTACCTTTGTCTTGATCTGGCACATTAGAGATTAACTTTACGATCTTGTGGGTTTTTTTGTATATTGTGAAGCAAGCACACAGGCTTACGGGTAGCAAACTCTTCCTGGAAGTTGTGTAGGTGTCATTCTCTTTATTTCTTTTTGGTCTGTAGCCACAGATGGATTATGACGTGAACTGTTTTCTATGACACCATTACAAACTGCCGACGAACGCAAAAAATCTGTTCGTTTTAAACGTTTATAAAATGTATGCTTTTATATTATGCTTTTATAATCTAACTTTGTGGACATAAGTGCCTTAATACTTACCCTGCCATTAAGTATTTAATGATTTCAGCAAAGCCTGGCCTCTGTAATGTACACAGCTGTGTGTTGAGTTCGATCCGGTCAATTGTTAATGAATTATTAATGCTGTAATTGGGCCAGATGGCATTATGTGCAAGGTTTGCGCAGACATCTACAAAGACATCAGTGATGGGTAAATTGACTAAGTACCTCTTAATATGAGTTATACCGACCATGGATCGAAAATGATCATCACTCTTGTGTTATGATTATTGCTGACTAAAGCAACAAATTGGAGAATTATTTTCTACCTTATGCCTTTCTTTTTTTTGTATATTAATAGAGCTATTCTTAGAGCATGGCTTCTCTTGTTATGTTGGAAAATGTACTATGAATCATTTAAAACTTGTTTTTGTTGTTTTTTTTTTACTTTACATGCTCAAAATTCAGTGTCATGTACCAGGAATCTGTCATTCCTTCTTTGTCAAACGCTTGTAGCTTTTTTGCACTATAATTGAATTCTAGTTTGACTCTAAATACCATTTCCTTTTTTTTTTCCTGACCTTTTCTAGACAATGTTAGTGAAAATATTATGAAGCCATCTCTAGTTCAGCTAGCAATTTCCCCTTACTGTGACACTGATTCTTTCTCTTTCTATGTTTTCCTCTGTTTCTTTAAATTCCCAAAAATCATCGCTGCTGATCTGAGGCCACTGCCTTCAGACCGAGTCTTCCTTCTTCTAAAAAGCTGCATGTTTGCTGCTCAAATCCTCTGTGCATTAGACGTGTCAAGTTGTTAGAGGGCTGTAAGTTAGAGGCCTGCCTGTTCTCAGCCATGCTGGTTGTGCCTTTGTAGGAAATTTTATCCCATGTTTTCTAAACCAGCTTGTATTAAATGTTATGCTAGCAGACATAGCTTTCCATATAAATTGTTTTAAATGATATCATAGTTGTAGATTTGGTTTGTACATGGTGGGGTTTGGTGTGTGATATTAAATAAATAAACAATTAAATGGAAAAATCAGCTTTTTATATTTACAATGTCATTACATCCTGTCCATCTGCTTCTCTATCTATCTATCTATCTATCTATCTATCTATCTATCTATCTATCTATCTATCTATCTGTCTGTCTGTCTGTCTGTCTGTCTGTCTGTCTGTCTGTCTGTCTGTCTGTCTGTCTGTCTGTCTGTCTGTCTGTCTGTCCATCCATCCACCTTGATCATTATCTGTCTGTCTGTCTGTCTGTCTGTCTGTCTGTCCGTCCATCCATCCATCCATCCATCCACCTTGATCATTATCTATCTATCTATCTATCTATCTATCTATCTATCTATCTATCTATCTATCTATCTATCTATCTATCTATCTATCAACCTTGATCATTATCTATCTATCTATCTATCTATCTATCTATCTATCTATCTATCTATCTATCTATCTATCTATCTATCTATCTATCTATCTATCTATCTATCTATCTATCAACCTTGATCATTTGAGTTTTAAAATAAAAGTTAGCAAGCATAACACAAGGTTGTTTTCCTGCAAACTTGTTATATCGATATGACTAA
>NC_062533.1:5156637-5206637 GCF_022655615.1 Tachysurus fulvidraco
CATCTATTTCATATGTAGGTCAGGCTTCAGCAAAAGTTCAGTCAAGCTCCAGTTAAAGATAGTCGCGTCATTCTGCTTGTCACACTTAATCTTTTAATGAATCCAGAACCTCATAAATGTCATCAATATAAATGGCAAGCAGAGAGAGAGATTGTGTGGAGGCATTTGGACTTTCTGTAAAGTCTTGCTTCGGTTTAACCTACTATAAGCAATCACAAAACGGAGCAGATTGTTGTAACCCTGGTTTTTTGTTTGTTTGTTTGTTTGTTTGTTTGTTTGTTTTTTCTTCTTCCAGTAATCAGGCTGAGAAAACTGAAAAAAATAAATGAAGGAATGTAATTAAGTTAAAGAAAGACAAATGACTAGAATTCGGTCTGATCTACTCTCATAATTCTCTCACATTTTATCTCTGGAATTTCGTGTATGATTAAGTTTATGGGGTTGTGTTTAAATAGGGGGATGTATGTGTGTGTGTGTGTGTGTGTGTGTGTGTGTGTGTGTGTGTGTGTGTGTGTGTGTGTGTGTGTGTGTGTGTGTGTGTGTGTATCATTTACAATTAATGAATACATGTCAGGAATGTGCCTCTTACGTTTATCATTAATCATTGTTAACGCAATGTTACAGAGGACAATTTGAGCATAAGCCAAAATGTGTGTGTGTGTGTGTGTGTGTGTGTGTGTGTGTGTACACATGTGTTCATACCACAAAGGTTGGTATTTCACCCCATGCAGTCCAAGGTGAGTTTCGGGTGGAATTTTTTCCCATCTCCTGTTTATTCTTGCTGAACCAGTTGAACTACAGTCTCGCACAAGTTTCAACCAAACGTCTCTCTTCTTTTTACTATTTTTTATTTATTTTTTATTCATTTGCTTGCAATAAAAACATTTATATTAGTGTCAGCTTTGTTTTGACATCTGATCTTCATATAAGATACCTCATATAAAATACTCTGTGAGGATCAAAACAGGAAGCCAGGTCTGATTTGTCCGATTCAGGAATTAGATGTGATGGGCAGGACATGTTGTACACATGGAGGACAACTGTATACCAAATCAGGGCTTGTATAGTGAACTGAAAATTGTCAGGCACTCAAAATCGGCAAGCGACGGAAACGTATAGCGCGATCGCATCGCAATAAAATCGAAAGCCGTAAGTATTGATGTTAATAACGAGGAAAGGATTGCATGATCTGGAAGAAGATGGCATTTAAGAACGTACAGTACATACCTGACATGCCGGGCGGTAAAAATTGTAGACGTGTACACATGGGGAAATCGAAACGTGTCGAACACGTGGGCGAATTCTGCTGTATAGAGCTGGCTTTTTCGAACACCTGCAGTATGTCACAAATTGTACAAAGCCATTAGCTTATGTACGAGATGCTTTATAATTCAATGGAAAAATTCTGTATGTAGGACATACGGATTGAGTTTAAGCAGAAATCTTCTCGCCCTGGTACATTTGTTCATTTGGGAACTTTTTGTGAGTTGAAATATCCTGAAACATCTACAAACAAGTTTATATGAAACTTCCACCTGAGACCACCATCTGGTTGAAAGGCACCAGCTGTGTGTATTTGTGTAGCCTGTAAACAGTGTGTGTATGTGTGTGTTAGGGGCTACAGTGTGGAATGCCCCATCAAGATGCCCTTATTTTCATTTCCTGTTAGTGAGACCAAGGACTAAGATAACGGCTGCCGTTAACTCTGTGTGATTCTAGGATCCGTGTCGGGGTCATGCCTCGACAGCCAAAGGTTTAACAACAGGAACCTGAAGGTTGTTGGTTTGAATCCCAGCTGGAGCACTAAGGGATGTTGACTTAGTAGGATCGCAGTGGACGTGCTAATTTTTTCCCTCTGATCCTTTATTTGAGAAAGATATTCTATTTCCTCTGTGTGTTCCTGCCCTTGCCCTCTCCTGCAGTCATCTTCACGGTCTGTAGCTGAAATCAGAAAGATGTGAGGAAGTGAAACTGTTGGCTGTGTGAATTTGTGTGCTGGTTACATGCAGTACTGTTTACAGTCATGTTGATCTTATCAGTGTGCTATGTGCTGGTAAAAGACGCCATGTACCAAGTTTGATGTATATGTCTAGTCATATTAATAAAACTGTTTGGACAGATTAAAAAGATAACATTTGTTTATCTCGCTCATTTCTTTAAATCATTCATAAAAACAGCTGTAGCTTAGAATGATTGTGGCAAAAAGCATGAATGTGTTAGCCAGTTAGCATCATGCGGTCTAATACAGTTTGTAAACACCATGAGTTGTTTTGGGTTTTTTTTGCCGATGTGCCAAAATAAAGAATGATGGTTTACATTGGTTAAGCAAATCAGTGAACAAAACTAATAATGAGTAATCTGAGGCACAGATAAAAGTATTTTATACATTTCATCTCTTAGAGATAAGTGTAAATGTATTGTAGCTTAGAACAGCAGTTCCCAAAGTGGGGGTCTTCAGCAGTTTAATATTGGGGGTCGCAGTCTGAAAGGTTTGGGAACCCCTGGCTTAGAGAAACCTGTTGGATTAATCCATGGCTAAATTCTGGAGCCTGGATAAAAAGAGCCAAAAGTGACAAAATATTTTTAGCAAAATCATGTTTTTGTTTTTTCTACTCATTAAATAAAACTTTACATTAAACCGTGCCTATGTTATGTGTCTACATACACCACATTGGGTAATGAGCCAGTTTAACAAATACGCAGCTAGAAACAACCTCTCTGCCTAAAGATCTCGAAATCCTTGCTAACAAAGTGCAATTTCCTCTTGCAAGGGATGCTGATCATGCCGTTGGATATTTACGTGGTAAATATTTTTGTAGTCAAACTGACAAAAGCCTAATCAAATCCTTTTGCAATCAACTGTCGATTGTATCGGACTTTAAAATGCTTTAAAATTCATTTAGGACTGAAACATGTGCAGATGAGAAACAGAGTTCAGAGAGAAGCGTAGTCAGGAAAATGTGAAACATCAGGTCTGGTTCATAAAGATCCAGGCTGTGTTTAGTTGATTGACAGGCTGAGTAATTAATAACAGAAAGCAATGATTGGGGGTCTGGTGAGTAAATTAACTTTTGTTTTCTTAATCTGGCGAATGTCAAACTCCAGCAATCAACATGGCAATCTACACTTGCTTTTAGCCGGAGTGATGGGCCATTTTCTGCAGCAAGGAAATCATTAGGGTTTAAATGGCCCAGAAAACGTCATATTACTGATGAAAAGGTCAACAGTCAGAGATCATGTGTGTGTGTGTGTGTCTGTGTGTGTGTGCGCACGCATGCCCTTGGCTTTAATGACACCAGATATACCACAAGTGCGATTAGACCATAACTGTCGATGTAATCGTTATAATAGTTGGTAAAATATTTTTTTCTCACGGTTCACGTCTGTGTGTGACGTGTGTATGAGTACATATGTTTTTGGGAACTAAAGGACACAGTAGGAGGAGAAGACAGACGTCACATTCAGTCAAATGTAGGATCTCACAGACGTGCAAAACACCCACCAACGGTCTGATTCTGTTCTTAGTCTTACACCCGCTATGTGTGTGTGTGTGTGTGTGTGTGTGTGTGTGTGTGTGTGTGTGTGTGTGTGTGTGTGTGTGTGTGTGTTTGTACGGAGGTGTTTGCGTTGTACCTGTGATGTCAGAGCGTGGTGGGATTCCACTGCTGTGAAGCGTATGACTCCGCCCCCTTGAGTTGAGGTCGGTTAAGCATAGCAGAGTTCAGAAAGAGAGAAGAGAAACTTTGGTTTCACAGCACGTCACGGCACTGTTTCAGCCCCCACTGTTTACACACCGAATGACGTTCACCAACATTTAAACCTACAGAAGCTTTCTCTTTCCTTGACTTTCAAATTTTCTGATCTGTTCAGCACTGACGCTGGGACTGTTTTCAAGTTTGAATGGATGGATGAAACAGACATAAAGTGGATAAAGTGATGGGTATAATTGAGAGTAGATACTCACACATATGCTCTAGGGCTTTTATATTTCTCAATATTTAAAAAAAAAAAGGTTTTGTTTTCAAAATCAGAGACCTTCTCAGTACGTCCACAAAACTGTGCTAGGAGCAGGACATGACATACTTTTGACATACATGACATACATGAAATAACTTTTGCTAAAAAAAAAAAAGTGCCTGCTTAGCCGGGTATGCTACGTAGTCATGCTAATCATTATTAGAGATAATTTGACATAATAGTGATATATTATTTGCCAAGAATTTACTGTGTGACAAATGTAATATAGTGTAGCAAGGTAGCTAGTTAGCTAGCAAGCTTAGCCTAGGTGTACTGGTCTATTTTCACAGAATTATTAGAAGTCATTATAGTTTTGGCATTATAGGGTTCTTTCCTGCTTTGTTTCACTTTGTTTTTTCTTTCTACGTACGTGTCTCTCTGCTCGTTCAGTTTAGCCTTAGCCATTTTTTACTCTCCTTTTGCATTTGGATTTTACTTTAGTGTAACACTTATGTGACACTGGGGCTAACTATCATTACAAATGATGATAGTTCTCTCTCTCTCTCTCTGCCTCTCTCTTTCTGTCATTCTCATTATCTCTTTCTCTCTCTCTCTCTCTCTCTCTCTCTCTCTCTCTCTCGTCTTTTTTTTAAAGTGTTTTTAGTACCACAGACATTTATAATTTAGCATCTTAAAGGGATTACACTCAAGCCAAACATGCGTGTTACAAATGTGTTTGTTGTTCCCTGAAACAGGTGCAGCAGGGTGGCAGATTTAAAGGGGATTTAACACAAGCCTGATTATGGTTTATTAGACACTAAGCCACTCGCTCAGTGGAGGTGGAGGAATGGCAGAGCTACACATTTACAGTTCTGTTGTAGTAATTAACACACTACATTGCCATTACAAGTCGATTCTCTTGACGCTTACGTTGCATTCTGTCTCATGTCATTAAAAATAATAAATGTGCAGTATTTATCAAAGATACAAGTGTAAAGGCTTCTTCTCCACTCCACCTCACGCCCTTTGTATAATAACCAAAACCACCTCTGAAGGCATTTTTTTTTAGATTATTTTAAACACAAAAAGAGTGGAAAGATGGATAAGAACATCTTAAGGCCTACAGGTCTACAGCTATAAGGCTTACAGCTGTTTGCTCATGTTTGGTTTATATACATTTATACATCTTTAATTACTGTGTGTCTGCTGTAAGACGTTTATAATGACGGAAAATTGCCTGCAGTGTGTGTTTGTGTATGAGTGAGAGGGTAAGTGGAGTGGAGATTGTGGTGTCTGCCCCATCAAAAGGATGCTTAAGATTCAGAAAGTGCTGGAAAATCTCTCTGTCACACACACACACACACACACACACACACACACACACACACACACACACACACACACACACACACACACACACAGAGAGAGAGAGAGAGAGAGAGAGAGAGAGAGAGAACAGATGATTTTGCAAGACTTTATTATGCGGTAAATTCTAAACTACAGGATGGGATAATAATATAAAGAAATACTGTGTGGTTTATTATTGTCATCTGTCTTTCGTCCACTTTACTGCTATAAGTTGTAATTACAGAGAAGTTGTTTCTTCTTCTTCTTCTTCTTCTTCTTCTTCCTCTTCTTCTTCCTCTTCTTCTTCTTCTTCTTCTTCTTCTTCTTCTTTTACATTTCTACTTTTTCTGCTTATTTGAACCTTTCCTTCTAAACTGGAGCCACTTCCTGTGGCAGGTTGCCAGCTTCCGATGTCTTTATCTTTAGCTGCTAAACCACCTTCCAGCTGTTTCCTCCCCTAACCAGAGATAGAGAGATAGAGAGAAGAGGAGATGCATAAAGCTTAAGCTTAGCCTCCAGTCCAGCAGTCCAGTCACTAATGGTATATGATGATATATATATAGTGTACAGTATATATAGACTAAGCAGCCTTACCTTGTTTGTATGTTTAAACAGACTTAAAAAGATATGTTTGTATGTTTGCTAACTTGGGTGATCCTTCTCAGGACTAACACATACTCCAACAGTCTGAGAAGGTATGAATACTCTGTCAACACTCACTCGAGTGTCCAGTGACACTGTTGTTGATCCATTAATAACCCTTCATTTTTAGATGCACTATACTTAGTGTTCTGTTGTGGATACTGCCGATGTTCTTCCTCTTCTTCTTTCTGGATTTCAAGTCTCATAACCTAAATATGAGCTTAAGTTCACGTTTGTATTTTTATCTAATTGGTGAGGTTTCGTGTTTTTGCTACTCTCGGGTTTGGTTTTTGTAAGGCTTCTTTGGCAGGTCTTTGAGAATGCTGACCTTTGCTGTGTTGTGTGTGTGTGTGTGTGTGTGTGTGTGTGTGTGTGTGTGTGTGTGTGTGTGTGTGTGTGTGTGTGTGTGTGTGTGTCTGTCTGTGTTCTTTTCTTTTTTTCTTCTGATGATGGTAACTTTACAATGCTTTGAAGAAACTTGGCCCAGGCAAATTAATCTACAGTGTTGGGAAAAAAAGTAAGTGTGTGTGTGTGTGTGTGTGTGTGCGTGTGTGTGTGTGTGTGTGTGTGTGTGTAGGGATGTGTTTTCTTATTCAGACAGGAAGCGGGGATACCAAACTCATCCACTATGTTTACTAGAGAACATCTGCTCCTCATTTGTTTCAGTCTCGCTTGTTTTTATTCCTCTGTCCGGCCCACCCTCGTGTTCTGTCCATCCCAGCCTGCATGTTGACGCTCACTGACGAATCACGTCTCTTCCTTAATGTGTTTGTCCATCCGACATAATGGCAAAAGGAGCTAAATCTAGAACGAGATGTTCATCTAGCACAAACCGAGGTGTCTACAAACGTTTTGTCATCTGGAGTACATAATCTGTTGGAAAGTCATTCCATTATGGAGTCATCAGAGATACATTGTTTCTTGTGCATTTCTTACAGTTTTACTATGTGCTTGCATATTGTACATTTGTACACTTTAATCTATGTTTTTTTTAATGATATTAAACCTTCAGCACAGCACATACCGGAGGATGTTGCTAATGTAGAGGGTTTTCTGAAACAATAAGATCATCAACACATTATCCACAACAGCCCTGAATGTTTTCACACATTTGTGATGTCATTTTTCATATGGATGTGAAAGCTGCTCTAGACGATGTGAAGAAGTTCTGTTCTGGGTATGAAGTTCTCACTTGCCTGTGTCACCGGGTTCACCAAGAAGGAGGGTGAGACTGTGTGTGTGTGTGTGTGTGTGTGTGTGTGTGTGTGTGTGTGTGTGTGTGTGTGTGTGTGTGTGTGAGAGAGAGAGAGAGAGAGAGAGAGAGAGAGAGAGAGAGAGAGAGAGTGGCTCTCACCAGACCTCAGCATTTGTTTAAGAGCTTGGAGTAGATGGCATCTTTATTGAAGCACTAATTAAAGAGACTGTCATGACCCTGAGGATTATGTCCTTCCCTGAGTGAACTCAGTTGTAGTCTGCAACTATGCAGCAATCAGCTGAACCCACTGTATAACAGAAATAGACATCAAATATTAAATAAAGTGTATTAAAGCAATCACTATAAAACACAGCCTTGCCTGAATAGTTGTTATTTATTTAATCAAACCATGCGTAAATCTGTTCTGAAATCTGTTTCTCCATTAGTAATGGTGTATAGTGGTGAATAGCCTCTACTCAGTCATTTATATACACTGCACTATATAGCCAAATGTTTGTGGACACCTGACCGGGACACCATTATGTGAGTTATCCTGTTAGGGGAAATAATGGAGAGCATTAGCTGTTTTAACAGAACAGTACACATGTGCTTGGCACAATATAAGGGAAAGTGAGTAATCCATCCAAACACATACCCAGATACACACTATTATTCAACTTTTAATTATTATTCAACTTTCAAACTCAATGAAATAACCAAATATGTGTGTTTGGGACAGTGTTTATGTGTTTGTGTCTCTGTATGGCCAAAGGCTTGACCTGATCATCACAGACACAAAACTTGGAAGCGTACTGAACTTTATCTCATGTCTATTTATTCTATTTAGTTTAAAATTTCCTTTCTGTGGAACTAAGAAGCCAAAAACTTGTTTCAAAAGAGAGGTCTATGAAAACCTGGTTTAACAAAATTGTCAGATTTGTCAAGGCTAATGAGGAAGTACTCAAGAAAAATTTGATCTCAGGTTCCTCAGTGTGAGCAGATCCTCACTGAACATCTGAACACCCTGACCGTGCACCAGACCTCCTTAAACAACATCCTCCTTAGCCTGCATTCATTAATGCTTCTATGGTGAACTGGCTCTCATAGTGTAGTAAATCTTGTTATATTATCTTCATATCAATTTGTATCACAAGGGCCATTCATGGTTCAGACCACTTGCAACAGACAGGGCTGAGGGTCTTGCTCAAGGACCCAGCAAAGCTAGTTTGACAGTGCTTAGATTTTAATCCTCACCCCTCAAATCTGTAGCCCAGAGCCTTAACCACTGAGCCATCACTGCTAACAAAACATTTAAGATTCTGAGAAGACTGGTGCTTAAATCCAGAAGTTAGATCTTGACTAACCTGCCATTCAGGCTTGCTACTGTCATAATTTCACATTCTGTACTGTTCGGTAAATATATTTGTTTTGCCTCTTTGTCATAGTCTTTGTTTGTTCATAAGCTTTGACAGGCAAATTTGGGGTGTGTCTTGGGCAGAGTGCTGTATCGTGAAGAAGCAGCTGTCTCTCTGTCTGTGTGTCTGTTTGTCAGCCTGGGTATAATTTCATTCCATCACGGCCTCCAGGATGCCAACATTAATATATCTCAACGGAGGAGCAATGCGATTGTGGTAAAGCAAAATTGTAGCCATCGAGTTTAAGAGCAATATACTTTTAACTGTAGGTGATATTCACCCAATCGTTCATCTTGGCACTTGGAATTCCTTCTGAGAGTGCTTACTACTGTGTGGTCCTACACTGGGTAAAGAAAGTCAGACAGAACCAAACACAACCATAACATAAGCCAGGAGAAACTGCAAAGTGCCAAAAATAGAGCCCATATAGTACCATTCTCCATTTCTGGCTCTGAAGTTCTATTTGGAGAAGGAAAAGAAATGTGTTTGCCAATGAATACATAATGAAATGCAGAAGTCTAGCCAGTATTTTTTTATTTACCTCTTTGACTAGACAAGCAGATTTTGGGTGTGTGGGTCAAACTCCAATAAATTAGGCTCTGGTCATTCACATGCTATGTAAATCACAGACTGTAAGTGAGCCAGCATTAAAACAGATTTGTACTTGTACAGTATGTGCTTTGGAATTGCTCCTGGAAAGATTCGTCTTGTGTCGCCACAATTAAAAGGACCCATCCATTGTTGTTTTTCAGTTACAGAAGCTGCAATAGCAAGCCTTTTGTGTGAATTTTGTTTCATTTGGTCCCACCGATCAGCTTCGGTGTTCTAACAAACGGCCACATAGACGTACACAGAATGTGGCTCACCTCATGGTCTCATTACATTCTGAGAAAGTGAGCAGTGAAGCCTGAGTCACGAGCTGCTTAGAATTAGATTACTTTAGCCTTCACTTCCAGGCAGCTCCTACCTAATGCAGAAATGCATGTTTTCCAGTAAGACCAACATTGTTCACTACTGTTGCTAAGTCAAAGGATAACAGGCTTGTAGATCATTTACGACTTAATTTAAAGGTTTAGCCCCCCAGAGGGAAAGCGAGAGAGGGAGAGAGAGAGAGGGAGTGTAATGAAATAAAACAGATTTTATGCTAATTGCGTCCGTGCACGATAAAGTGCACTAGGTCCATTTAGCTTATTGATTGAGAGGGAGCTGTGGAGCAGCCGTCAGTCAGTTCAGCATGCCACTGGGAACAGGCGGAGTAACACCGTCAGGAATACAGTGTACTCAGATGATCGTGATTCTGGGTAATGGAATAATGGAATGGCTGGGATGTTGCTTGATTTTTTTTTTCTTTCTTAAATCTATTTTACTCCCCATCTTTACCTCCATCTATATCTATTGTTCCTCTTCGGTTCTCTACAAGGGTCATTTCATGGGGTCTGTGGAGGCCAAAATAAAGAAAGGCTTTAACACATTCCTGAAGGAGTTTTGAACTTTGAATCAGGTGCACAAGCGTATTCTGTTTCACTAGCCTCAAGCTGTGGGTTATTAGCTTTCCAGTGCTTACATTATCAGGTTAGCGGTGTCTTTGTATTGTTTTTTTTTTTTATTCCCCCAACACACACACATACCCACATTTAAACTTTCCTAATAGTTGGGTTAGAGGTCATAGGCCTTTAGGGCATAAGGTATTTTTCTGGGTAACTGTAAACCAAGTAGTTAGACAAAACCAAATCCTACAGTGTCAATGCGCTAATAGAGTTCAGGCTAAAATGCAAGGCATGTGTGTATCCATGGATGTATGTGTGTGTGATGTATATATGTAATGTAATGATGTATAGATGTAATGTCGGTCATTTTTAATGTTTACGCACCTTCCTGATGTCTTCTCACTTCTTGTATGTAGTTGTAGGTTTTATGGATTTGCTCCTCATTTGCATAAGGCTAATCCCTGTTCACCTCTCACACCCATTTCACCTTTCCAATGGTCATGACACTTGCTTTTATATATATATTTTATTTTGCAAATCACATTTTCTAAATTTGAAACATTTATCACATAAAACTGCTACCTGTGTTATCATATGGATATTCTATTGTGGTGCAGTAATACCATACTGTATGCAGTAAAGAAATCTAAGTGAACTTGTAGGCTAGAAGGAGAGTGCTTGAAACGTTTCAGAAATCGCAGTAACACGACAAAGAGGTGGTCAAAACACAGGCATACAATACAAGGTGACACTACTGCAGTTGACACTCATAAAAGGCGATAGTTACAGTATAGTGAACGAACAAACCAGCAACAAGGGAGACCAATGTTTGGTCCTGACACTAACAGAGAACAAGACAAACACCAAGGAAAAGCCAGAGGATTTAAATAAACAAATGAATCAGGGAGGAACCAGAAACCTGTAAGGCTGTCCACCAGGAGCACAGAGACCTTTTCTGAGGCAGTCCAGACATTAGCTCACTTGCAATCACTCAGTAAAGACTCTTAATTTCGAGCTATATAAACAAGTCACAAACCATCGCAAAATCTTGTAATTGTTATACATGTGTATTATTTGCACATTGTAAATATTACCCTCTTCTGTATATTATTCTCTTCCACGTTTCTCTATGCCTCATATATAAATATATAGTATATTAGTGCCTGTTGACTAGGAATGGGGTACAATACAAGCTCGTATGTGTTTCTGCTTGCCATGTTGAAATGGCTTATTATTTATGTACTAGGAAAAGAGGAAGCACAGACCAAATAAAGAAAGTGGAAGACTAGAGGAAACGAACGGGACAAAAAAAGAGCACAGAGTATGGAACATGATGGAAAAGAATAATATAAGGGATACACAGACTTTCAGAAACCAATTTATCCTGGTCAGGTGGGTATGAGGCAGGAAACCACCCAGGCTGGGATGACAAGAGTAACTACAGTAACTGTGCAGTATAATAGTGCATTTTATGTGGAACTGATTGTTCTGACTGTTGTTTTAAGTAGATTTACGTCTTTATGTAGCACCAAGACCCTGGAAGAATATTGTTTCATTTCACTATGGGGACACGGTGGCTTATTGGTTAGCACGTTCACCTCACACCTTCAGGGTTGGGGTTCGATTCCCGCTTCCGCCTTGTGCGGAGTTTGCGCGTTCTCCCATGCCTCGGGGGTTTCCTCCCCCAGTCCAAAGACATTCATGGATTGGCATCTCTGGAAAAATTGTCCGTAGTGAGTGAATGTGTGTGTGCCCTGCAATGGGTTGCCAATCCATCCAGGGTGTATCCTGCCTTGATGCCCGATGATGCCTGAGATAGGCACAGGCTCCCCATGACCTGAGATAGTTCGGATAAGCGGTAGAAATTGAGTGAGATGAGTGAGTGAGAAAATCCCAGAAAACAAAGATGGCTTTTTTTCTTTCTTTTTTCTCCCCTAAATGTCCCAAACATCTACACTCCAAAAGGCATCTTCAAAAATGTTTAATTTAAGTGTAATACATTCTACTGTATAACTGTAAGTAGAATTAAAAGTCTAAAACAACTTTTCCATCTTGAACCCTTGTTAAGTGTGTACTTATCTTTTTATCGCTAAATCACTGACATTTTTGTAAATCTCAAGCCCTGGGCCAAAGTGCTGTTTTACAGCAGGCAACATTGTTGAGCACAGACGTGCTGATTTCTTATTAGCAATTAGTTACACTCCAATCTGTCAGCTGCTGCACATGGAAATGGTGTGTTGACTGACAGCTTTGTGGGTTTTGGGAACATTCCTGCGGTCACGCTGAGGCAGTTTAGGAGACATCACAATACTTCCTGTTTTATGAATGACTGTCTTCACTTGATGAGACTCTTCTAGTTTGCTTATAAATGCACATTTGCCTTTTACAGCTAATTGATTTCTGTTCATCCATTCTTAATTACAGTCTATCATGAGTACCATTATGGCACATTATTGTTGTTCTTTACAGCTGAGGTAGATGGGTAAGCTAAAGAAGATGAAGAATTGAGAGGAAAGGTGGAAGGCACGGTATAGGAGGTGTGGTTACAGGTGGTGGAGTAGATGGAAATGTTTATGATTCTACACTCCTACTGGATACACAGATTTATTTAAGCACAGGCATCATTAAGTTGGTATAATTTATAAATGTAGATTGTAGATGTTTCTGGGCACGGTTTAATTCTAACCAGTGTTGCGTGGCCATTAGTGGAACTGTAAAGCTTGTAACATTCACTCCTTCCAATAATCCTGTTAATAAACTGTACAAGAGCATATGTGGATTATGCAGTGGAGAGTTGTTACTCTGTTCTATGTTAAAATGGAAAAATGCTGTTAAGGGAGGGGCAACAGTGCTTAGCAGAGAAAATGCAGACAGACCCACTGCTAATATAAAGATAATGTCAGCGTTCTGGGTGTGTGTGTGTCTGTGTGTGTTTGTGTGTGTGTGTGTGTGTGTGTGTGTGTGTGTGTGTGTGTGTGTGTGTGTGTGTGTGTGTGTGTGTGTGTGTGTGTGTGTGTGTGTGTACTCTTTACAAAATCAGGAAGAAAGATGGAGGCCTAGATAGGAGTGATAAAGTGGGAGGGATTAAGATCTTTGGAGATGTTGAAGGAACCTGAAAATCCTGACACAAGTTAAAAACACTGTATATTTTGCTGTAGACTTGGTAACAATCCAGCTTGGACTTAGATTTTTTTTCCATATGAAAGCCCAGATTTAGCAAAGTCTTAAAAATATTTTAAAAGCTTAAAATACAAAAAGGAGTTTTAAACATGAGGGTTGTTGTTGTTGTTGTTTATTATTATTATTATTATTATTATTATCATTATTATTATTATTATTATTATTATTATTATTATTATTATTATTATTATTATTATTATTATTATTATTATTATTATCATTATTATTATTATTATTTAAACACTGTTGCCAGTATTAGTTGATTTGGTAGAGATTTATTTTTTTCTATTTTATTTATTATTATAATTAGAAAAAAAATCATTGCTTGAAATGTGTTATTTGATTATAGAGACGATAATTAAAACGTAATTATCTGCCAATAGAATGAGAACCTTTTATGGTTCAAATTATGACAAAATCTAGAAACATTACATGAATTTGCTTGCTAAGATTTTTTTTAAAGGTACTGCAATACCTGCAAAATATTGAGATGCAGGTTTCCCCAACTTATAAATACAAACAGCAGATTTATCCATTGGCATATTTGATGTAATTCTTGTTCTTTTTTTGGGGCAGCAGCAGCAGATTTCCTGCAGCAATTGTCTATAGTAACACAGGCCTTAGCATTGTACTGTAGAACACAGAGGCATGTCTGTAGCATGACAGTAACGATGCATTACACTAATGAAATTCCTACTCAGAAAGTCACTTTCAGCATCTATCATCATGCAATTTAACCCACTCTCCATTGTGTGTTCCTTACGTGGTGTGATTGCAGCTCCTACAGAAGTTAATTGATTCGATTATTTCAGTAATATACCTAACATCAGAAACAGGTCCTTGTACATCAATCCCACTCCCTCTGTATTTCATATTCCTTTTCTCCTTGTCTCTTTCCCTGGTCTGTCTCATGCGCTCATTCTGAGTCACATTTTGTCTGCATGTGCACACAGAAAACACATTATTATGTGCCTACAAACTTGAAAGTATTAGTGGGTTTCTCTTCCTTCCTTCTGCTCTGCTGCAGTCTTTTTCTTTTCTTTTTTTTTACTGCTTGTAGCAAGTAACATGGAAAAGCTTCCAGTGACCTTGGGTTTTCCTCAATGAGAGGCAGATGGCCTGTGTTGAGCGAGAGCGAGTAAGAGAGAGAGGAAAAAAAAAAAAAAGTAGAGTGGAGAAATCACCCAGAGGTTGTTCTGCCCCAGGGCGGAGGGGCTCCATAAGCAAAAACAGTCCTGCTGCTAGGAAACGACCAAAACATAAACACAGGTCAGGCCCGTGCACTGAGCTGGGCTTGTTTCAGCTGGAACATCGCAAAAGTTTGGAAAACAATACTGTGAGAAGCGAGGAGTTACGGGTGAGAGAGTGAAGGGGAGTTTCTTTCTGTGCTCAGAGAGAGCAGGACGTTCCACAGGTGTTTGCAGCTTGGAGTTGGCTGTTGTTTCACATCATGCACATTATGGCAACATGTAAATACTTACTGCTAAATAGGGAAAGCACTTAAGCACGAGTTAGGTTTATGTATTGTAAAGGGTTATCACAATCTGACAGATTCTGAACCTGCAGATTTGATTTGAACACAAATAAGTTTATTTCTTCGGGCTAAAAAAGACCAAACGTTAACGAGGTTAAGATAAGAGTGAATATGCATTACATATCTAAAGACTGATAGGATCTCTCAAGGATATACTGTAAGCAAATATTGTTGGGTGTGTGTGTGTGTGTGGGTGTGTGTGGGTGTGGGTGTGTTTGTGTGTGTGTGTGTATGTGTGTGTGTGTGTGTGTGTGTGTGTGTGGGCTTGTACTTAAATTTGTGGTCAAAGGTCATATAAGGAAAGGCAGAGTTTTAAAAGTTCAAGATCATTTTGTGATGAAAAGAGTGAAAGAAGAAGTGAGAGTAGAGAGGGACAGAGAGAGAGAGAGAGTGCACAGGGCATCTTCAGATGCATTTCCCAACCAGTTATGTTCTGGGAAATGACAGATTCCACACATATTCAGGGTGTTTCCCTATGAAACAGACAGCAGCTTGAAAAAACTCTAATCAGCCTTTAACTCTAATCCTCACTGAGCCTCACAATCTGTGTTTTTGAGTGTGTGTGTGTGTGTGTGTGTGTGTGTGTGTGTGTGTGTGTGTGTGTGTGTGTGTGTGTGTGTGTGTGTGTGTGTGTGGCAGTGATAAGCAACACTGGGGCTTTCCCTTCTCCTATTCCTTACAGGCATAGTGTCTGACTCACACAGCCTAAAACACCACTTATAACTTTTTAACCACCCATTATCCCACCAGTGCCCTCTCGTTCACCCAACCTGCCCCCCACACCCCAGACTATTTATCATTTCTGAACTTACATGGTGTGGAAATTCAACTGTAGCAAGAGCATATATGCACAGCCTGCACTACTGGAGTGTCTGCATGCGAGAATGTGTCTACATGTGTGTTTAATTCTTTAAGTCTCTAAGTAATCTTGTGTGGCCATTATCCTGGCTCTGCTGCCTTCATTTTCATAAACACGACCCCCTTACCTAAATCTCTCTCTTTCACACTCACCACACACACACACACACACACACACACACACACACACACACACACACACACACACACACACACACACACACACACACACACACACACACACACACACACACACACACACACACACACACACACACACAGTTTAAAGTTCAGCCTATAAAGTAGAGATGCATACATTGCCGTGTAGTTTAATACGCATCACCTGTTTTGGAAAAGTTTCCAAAAACCTGTGTGTTTGTGTTCGATCTAATTTTCTCAGGCTTCTTTTCTCGCTATCTCTTTAAACAAGTGTGCACAGAATGTTTTCTTGTCTGCTATCTTGCTGACTTCCAGGAAAGCGGTGCAGCTTCCCCCTACCTGCCCCCCAGGGTTTTTTTTATTCTTTCTTTTTTAACAAGTAATGTTTAACTCCTTGTGCAGCCAGTTTTAGCCCCCAGCAGAGGGTACAGAGAAGACAAGAAGGTTTATTTAAGATAGCTGAGTTGAGGATAAGAGCAGAAAGTATTGCCTTAGCTCTGATTTTGCAACCCTGTGTGTGTGTGTGTGTGTGTGTGTGTGTGTGTGTGTGTGTGTGTGTGTGTGTGTGTGTGTGTGTGTGTGTGTGTGTGTGTGTGTGTGTGTGTGTGTGCCAGGGCAACACACATCTCCCGCCTTTTGAGGAGTGGTTAACTCAGATACACTCTGAGAGGATTTGTAACCTTCAAAGTCAGAACAGCATTTCTGGCTTCTTTGTATCTGTCTTTGTATCTGTCTCTTTATCTGTATGAATTTGTGTGTGTGTGTGTGTGTGTGTGTGTGTGTGTGTGTGTGTGTGTGTGTGTGTGTGTGTGTGTGTGTGTGTGTGTGTGTGTGTGTGTGTGTGTGTGTGTGTGCACATGTTGTTTTAATGATAAGGCCAGAAAGTGTACTGTAGTAGATTTATACTTATGTTTATGCTATGTTTCCTCTTGCCATCATAAATACTAAAGACTGCACACATTAAAATGTGATTGGGATCCAAAATACTTTCCCACATGCAAATTATAGTGAAAATCCATAGTTTTGTTTATATATATATATATATATATATATATATATATATATATATATATATATATATATATATATATATATATATATATATATATATATATATATATACATACACATATATGTGTATACATATATGTGTATGTGTGTATATATATATATATATATATATATATATATATATATATATATATATATATATATATATATTATTTTCATGACATCATATTTAGTATGTTAGTGGTTCAATAAGCTCATGATATGCAGGATGGTCCCAGAACTATCATTTCAATTCTTTTTCTGGGAGCACTGCTATTACTTAAATCTGTTGAAAAAGGAAAAATAAAAATTCAATTGAAACTAACAGAGTCCAACCCGGTCCGATCTTCTCTGTGGTACACAATAGTGCACTTGTACCTTAAACTACACTTAAACCTGGCTGCTCTATACACATACAATATACACACACATACACAAAGCCTCCATTTATAAAATGTATTATACAAATCCCTGTTAATGGATAACCAAAGCTGAGTGAATTCCCCTTTTGATGAACTCTTTCTGTTTAAACACACACGCATCAGCAAACTGAAATTTTTTTATCCGCTCCTTAATTTGCTGTATACATAATAAACGATAAAGCGCCGTTATAAAGCCGTAGCTTTGAAATCTGTAGTGTGTATTTTCTAGTTAAGAAAACACTAAAGCATGGTGCTCTTCCATTGCAGGGAGTCACCCAGGCATGTCTAAAATATTTATTCACAGTCAGAACTGTTGGCTTGGATGTGGTGCGAGTTATTCATCATGACAAATTACAGTTCGTAGCTAACGTTTGAATTAGTTGTAAATAGATAGCATGTGGCTTGGGAAACTTATGTAGCTGGTCACTATTCTTTTACTGTTTCCTGTATTAGAAAATTTGAGACTATACACTATTTAGACCTCCTTGTAATAATGGATGATTCTGTAAATAATTTATTTATTTAAGCAGCCTGATTGGTGACGTTTCTCCACCGGTGGGACATTTCCAAGCCTTTACTTCCAAATACCTGCTGAAACTTTACAGTAAGTAATTGCAACCTTCCTAGTAAGACAGATAGCACACCTTTCAGCATGGCTTTGGGAGAAGGTACTGTGCACTTGGCAGAGCAGCTGTGATTAACTGGTAAATCAGCTTTGCCGTGATAAACATCCATCCGAGAGAGGCAAAGACTCCGATGGGGATAAGCAGAAGAGATTGTAAGTGGCTTGGAAAAAAGGAGGATAACAAAAAGTAAATAAACGAGAAGCAAATCTCAGGTGCGATAGACAGAATGAGAAAGGAGAAGAGGTGAGAGCCAGACGGGGGATTTGTAAGGAAGAAGGTGAGAGACAGAAGAAGGCTGTTGCAGAAATGCATCTGTGTTACTCCGGGGTGCAGAAGTTTAATTAACTTTATGATACTGTACACATACCTCAAGTGGCACATTAATGCCTCACCTGTGAACACAGTACCGAGGGTACAGAAACTCCCTAAATGGGTTGGGGTAAGGCTTTTGAGAAAGTGCTTTGAAAGCAATAATGGAATTATCTCAGAAATTAGTTGTGCTCACTGACATGATATAGTATATGCCCAGACCTGCTCTTGGTTCAGACATGTTGTCACAGACAAGTAGGAAAATGGCATATTTAGCATGAGTGTTCCTGGCTATGGGTAACACACACACACACACACACACACACACACACACACACACACACACACACACACACACACACACACACACACACACTCCACTATTAATAGACAATACTTGTCAGAGCGACGCTATAGGTCCCCTGAGGCAGTGGAATGTTCAGTAGCACTTGCCAGAAAGCTGCAATACATCGGTGCTGGTTTTTCAGCATATAATTCTTTGCCAATAGCATGTCCAAACCAAGGAATCTGATTGTTTCAAACGGGCCACAAGGATTCTCTCTAAAAAAAAAAAAAAAAGCACAGAAGTCTGACTTACTTGGAACTTGGATTAGTGCTTGCTTTAGACTGCTAAACATGTTGGGTGTTGGAGCTAAAGTAAGACACAAGACATGATGATAAAGCAGTTTGATGATCTAAAAAGTAAATGTTGACTTGTATCATAAAAAGTCACACAGAATATTTAATTTAAAGAAAGGGTCAAATGGGTAACTGTATACGTGAATGTTTCTGGGGAAACTCTAGTTATTTATTCTAGTCTGTTTTAGCTAGTGCAGTCTTCTTTGTAGCAGTAGGGCAGGGAGGCATGAGAGCTGGGAAAACTTCAACAAACTGATGGCTTAGTACTGGGCTGCTCTATGGATATGGTTTGGAGGTTTTTTATGGAAAAGAGGACACTCTTTTATCTCATACATTCTGGACAATAAACATCATTTCCTCCAAAACTTCAAATCAATTATAGAGCCGAGCTCCTTTAGTATAAGATGAATTCAGAACCGCTGTAGAAAGAACTAGAACAGGAGGTCACTTACTGTACAATTGAGCGTCACTGTGCTGGGGCACATTTTGCACTGTCTTGAGCTCATAAGCTCATTGGATGATAGATAGATAGATTGGATGATACAATGTTTACATCTTAACTCAAGCTCATCTATAATCTTCACACCCCATTGTACCACATCACACACTTTACTCTTATTCTTTTTATTTATTTTTGTTAAGTTTTATTTCTAATCTATCTATCTATCTATCTATCTATCTATCTATCTATCTATCTATCTATCTATCTATCTATCTATCTATCTATCTATCTATCTATCTATCTATCTATCTATCTAATTTACTAGCTCTAGTTTTTTCGTCTGCCTCTGTCTGGCAAAGAGCACAGCAGCTGCTGGCGTTACGCTGAGCTGTGACTCCACGCTGCCCTGGCCAAATGAACAACATGATACTTTAGAAGGTGAATCCAACCCCACAGTTGTGTGATCTGACTCCACAGAGTGCTCACTCTCTCTCTCTCTCGCCCCCCTCTCTATGTGCACAGGGTATTCCACCACCCTTGGCTGCTCAGAGTTCATTGAAGGTCACGTGATATTTTTATAACATGATCTTTTCTTCCTTATTTATTCCTAATGAGAATGTAACCGGATTCTTTGTAATGTTGAATGTACTACTATAGCTGTATATTTAGCCAAGACCGTGACTGTAGAGACAGGTTAAGAGTAGGGGATGGGAAGAGATGGGAATAGATGGATAGAGAGACAGAATACGAATAGTAGTCGTTTGAAGAACATCTGGATAATGTCTATGGGAGAGGACTGAAGTGTGCCACAAAGTGCACAACGTCCCAACATCTAGCTCTCTAGAGCGCACCACTTTTCTGTCTGGTTTTGACAGTAGGGCAGTTTTGAGGGCAGTAGTCTGTCTCGTCGTGTCCTGCCAAAGACTGTAGCAGCTGCCCCACCGTTCTGCATACTGCTAGTCTGTGCAAAATGCTAAAATGGTCAGCATGATACTTTAGGGGAAGGGGATTCTTACCACACAGTCATGTATACTGTAGATGGTTCTAACTATTTTGCTAACAATATGGACACTTTCTCATTACCCAAGCGCCACTATTCCACACACACATTTTTTAAGTACCTGTGAACTCAAAACATGTGTTTGACTCCTTTTGGAAGACTTTTTGTGACTTGTGTGTGTGGAGTTTGCATGTTCTCCCCGTGCCTCGGGGGTTTCCTCCGGGTACTCCGGTTTCCTCCCCCGGTCCAAAGACATGCATGGTAGGTTGATTGGCATCTCTGGAAAAATTGTCCGTAGTGTGTGAGTGAATGAGAGTGTGTGTGTGTGCCCTGCGATGGGTTGGCACTCCGTCCAGGGTGTATCCTGCCTTGATGCCCGATGACGCCTGAGATAGGCACAGGCTCCCCGTGACCCGAGAAGTTCGGATAAGCGGTAGAAAATGAATGAATGAATGAATGAATGAATGATAACATGCTATAGTAGCATACATAGAAGCAGTCATAGTTTTCCAGTTAAATCAAAGGCTTGCACAGGACTACCTGGTATAAAATTAGTTCTGCTTAAGTGATGCATGGGCTCAGTTTGTAATGCTGTTAAAAAACCTTCAACAGCATGAACCCCTAGGCCAACATGTCAGTTTTTATGGTATGACGTGGAACTGCAGAATCTTAGTGTTAAGGCATAATTAATGAGCAAGGTAGTTTTGATTGTTATGGTATGATCATAAGTGATTGTGAGTTGGCAATGAGTCAGAGAATGACAGTCTTGTAAAGCTCTGAAGTCTGGTTAATGTCGGTATGAAGGGTTATTGTGGATTTCTGTCTGTCTGTCACAAAATGCTTAATTTCCAGACCTCTAGCCCACAAAGAACCCTGTTCCGTCTGGGGCTGGATTTGAGTAATGGGTAGGCGAGTGGGGGAGTCTCTCTCTCTCTCTCTCTCTCTCTCTCTCTCTCTCTCTCTCTCTCTCTCTCTCTGTTTCTGTATGCCTAGGTGTACTTAAAACCTTTACCCAGCTTGTAAGACCTGAACATTGCAAATTTGTCTCCTAAATCTATAGCCTATATTAACGTCTCTGAATCTTAAACACTGACACTGAAATTAAAATGGACTGACTGCTCATTATGGCCCAAACATTTTACTGTGGCTTTACTTTTTAATGTTAGCAGATCTGAACATGTACACATCATTTCCTTACATTAAAATGAGAAGTACGCAGTGTACATCAGATAAAGCAATGCTGCATAGAAGGTGTTTGAATTAGCTTTGTTACGGTATACGCTTGATCATATGTGCTGAAATTGATCGCTGTTCTCTATGTGAGTATGTCTTGTGAAGAGTTGTGATTATCTGAGCAGTATTATCTGATTGATGGGGCTTCCATTATTGTTTAGTTATGGCTTAGTGTCGGAAAACTCTCAGCACAAATAAGAAAAGGGGCATGGAAATAGTACAGTATTTTCCTGTGTTATTGTTTACAATGTCAACATGGACTTTGGTCAAATTCCTGAAAGATTTGAAGATAGATGATGAATGGCATGTCTCTGATGTTATCTATACATCTTAAAACAAATCCGAGAATAAGTAGAGCGATGAAATGTGTTTGTGTGTGTTTTAGAAAGACCAAGCCTGTGAATGCTTTGTTCACCTCTATTTTTAAGTGTATATGTGTGTGTGTGTGTGTGTGTGTGTGTGTGTGTGTGTGTGTGTGTGTGTGTGTGTGTGTGTGTGTGTGTGTGTGTGTGTGTGTGTGAGAGAGAGAGAGAGAGAGAGAGAGAGAGAGAGAGAGAGAGAGAGAGAGAGAGAGAGAGAGAGCATGGCGTGGCATGGTATGGCATGGCATAGTAGGAGTGTGAATGGGATCTCTGCTTACCATCAACTTGTCACTCCATTCTGGCATGTAACATGTCCCCCTTTTTAAAATAAACATATCTGATACTCTTTCTGGTGGCTTTTTAATCTTTCTGGTGCCTTTTCTTCCCTTATTCTCTTCTTTTTCTTATGAAACCCACACACACACACACACACACACACATTTATCATCGCATCAGTTTAATACCTTGTGCTTTTGGCCATTCTAGTCTTTTTCGAGCATACTGTACATAGAGAAACTGAGATTTTAGGAGAGATCAGAAGGTACTGGAAAGTAAATACGTAGAAGAGGTGTGGCTGTGAATATTTGTGCGATTGCCTATGCTAATCTTTATAAAGTAAGCTTATCTTGTTTGACATTTAATTGCAACACATTGAGCAAAAGAGTTTTTCAGGGTGTAGCACAAGATCAGTTACTGGAATATAAAGATAAGGTTTATAAAGAGATAAAAAGAATTCTTCACCGAATTTCACTGTTTCTGTGACACAGCGATAGTCTCAAATTCCACAGTATTGCTGGGCTTCATGGAAGGCAAAAGAATTACATTACATTATTGCGTTGTTTGCTTTTGTTCGGAAATTAAATGCTTAACAGCAAAAAGGAAATCATCCGGTCAGGTTTTTAACATGGAGTCTGGATGGATAAAGCCAAGCTAGCTTACTCATTGGTTAGGATCGGTTCAGATGTCGGAAAACGACAGTCCAATAACCATGGATTTATGAGCAAGTGATTGTGGAATCAGCCAATCATGAGGTTTTTTCATGGATGGAAATTCCACTATTGGCCTTCTTACTGTATATTACAGACTGCTAGCATAAATACTGTCTGATCATCAGCTGGCTATCATTTACACAATCACAAATTTTACATAAAGTTTTACAAGAGTTTTTCCTTGAGTGTGTGAGAGATGAGATTTAAATCAAGTACTGAAAAAAAAATTGTTGAGCCTGATATATAAAAAGTCGAATTAACCTTGTAACATCTACATCTGTACTGAGGGGGTCAGTGGAAAATATTTTACAGTTAATGATGCTGGTGGATGCAAAAAAAAAAAAAAACCTTCAACTTCTACAACTTTTTCCCCTTTAACTACCTTCATTTACTATTTGTCTGGAACTTCCAAATCACAGTTATATTGAATTGTATGCTACAAGCCAGTGAACTGTAGAAGGCACCCGTTGTGGGGTGGGGTGGGGGGTTTGTAGGCTGCTGTTTACAGCTATCGTTCTTGTCAGATGGGTGATTACAGCCCCTTGATGACTCATTGCAAGTTCACCACATCGCATTGCATCAGATCACATCCCTGCACCTCCAGGATCGGTCTTTAATTCAGCCCAACAATGGCAGGTTGATGACAACATCACAGGTCTGAGATCAGCTAAAGCAGTATAGCGCTGAGTCACAGCATGATGATTTCAGCAGATTGCAGCACACTGAGTATACAGGAGTGCTTAATCTAGCAACTCTGATTCTTCTCATCCTTTTTACCTGAGGCCTGTGGTATCACGATGTAGGCTACTCCGCATCAAATGTCTATGGAAGCTGGATCGGTTTGGGCTCCTAATATGTTCATTATCCTCTAATGATGATCTTAACAACAGAAAAAAAATATATTTCCTTAGGGGATCAACCAGTAATGTTTTATAGAATCTGGGACACTGTAATGACTTTATTTGAGAAGAGTCTACTCCTCCCTGTTTGAAATGAATAGAGACCCCCCTCCTTACCCCTTGGGATGGGAATTACTAAGGGAAAAATGAAAAGAAAAAGTGATCGTGACACTGATTAATTTCTGTGTACACTGCTTTAACAATAAAAAAAATAGCATGAGGTTCATCATTCACTAGCTCACCAGTGGGCTTCACCTACAAACACTCCTAGTTATACTAACTTACACAATCACTACGTCTTATTAAATCCATTACAGGTTACAGAACCTCACACACATCTAGTAAGCTCAAAGCAATGCTTGTTCTACAGTAGCCTACATCATGATGCCACAGGCCTCCTGTCATGAGCACATTAATGATGCCAAAAGTCACTATGTTTTGCCATAGTCACTATGTTTTGTGGTTAGTATTGGAAAGTACATTCAGTTATTCAGCTTCAGAACTTTAAATGTCATCAGTTGCTAGTTGTATTGCAAGTCTAGTTCCAGGCAAAAGCCCACACTAGTGCAGGGAAATATACAATGAACAGTGATATATAGACAAGACTGAGTTTTGAGTTTGTGTTGTTGTTTTTTTTTTTTTTTTTGAGCATTCACGTACTCACTTGTGCGGGTTTTACTTTCGTGTAGATTAAGTTATGAACGGTGGAAAAAAAGAAACTGTTCTAAGCAGCTGAAGATAACATTTTGATTATTAACAGGAGCGACAAGTAACAACTTATCATTCATTTATTCATTCACTGATTTCCCTGAAAATGAACATATGCATGACATTTTTAGGAAGGAGTGACTTGGTTATAGTCTTTATCTTCTGAGAAGTTTTTGATGTAGCGAATGGGGTTTGTGTCTATTAGTCAGTGTTGTGTCTTCACAAATCTTTATCTTCCTGTGTGTGTGTGTGTGTGTGTGTGTGTGTGTGTGTGTGTGTGTGTGTGTGTGTGTGTGTGTGTGTGCATATATGTTTACCTTTGATTACCTTTGATTACCCTATTATTACTGTAATGCAACAGCTTTTGAATTCCCTTTAGTCATTTCCACATACCAATTATTGTTATCCATTCAAGCTGTTTAATCTGACTCACAAAAGATCAAGACAACCAGATCATGTCTCAGCTGATGCATGTAGTGTAGCATTCAGATACTTACAGCATCGAAGTGTAATATGTTTAAACATAACTACATACCAAATTCATACCGAAACTCATATACTGCATACTCTGAATGTTTGCATCCGTAAACTGGTACAAAACACAAACACAAACATACATCACGATGAGAGAATAATATAAAGAGAATGTATGAGAAGAGAGAAAGTGAAAGAGACCGAGAAAGAACACAGAAACGGATAACCGTATCACAATGTTTAATGTTCAGTAAGTTTCACAGGTTCTAGGAAAGCTGCATTTATTGTTATTTAAAAAAAACATGTCTAAAACCAGTATATAAAATTGGCTTTCCCACTGGGATTAAAATATGATGTGTAATGTGAGTTAACATGTCTGCATATAAAAATGTTGTAGAAAGGGTTGAACTCGCAGAACACCCAGAAATCTGGATTCATGGAGCATTCTAGAGAGAAGATTTTTCAGAAACACACACAAATTAAAATACTAATTAAATATAAAAGTTCTAGCTGTAATACCAGTCGATTCATTCTGTTGACAAAAGACATGTACAAATGTATGGATTGTAATGTTTCATTCATGTCAGAGTTTTCGTTACAGAGCCGTAATGTTCAAACTAAACTAAACAAAAAAAAAACTACTTTTTAAGTAAAAACTACCACAATTGTGTTCATCAGGTGGTGGGGAAAATTTAGACCATGCTGAAGATGCTATGTTATGAAGTACAAAAGAAAGCCCCTTATTACTCCCACGCAACCCAGAAAATATATAGGCACCTCTCTTTGGTCAGTCACACCATGCACACACACACACACACACACACACACACGTTTAATTATTTATTATCTGGTAGACCAGCTAAGGTGAATTCCCTGAGAGCAGGACAAAGAGAAAGTGAAAGAGTTGAAGAAAGAAGGAAAGAGAAAATGCCAGCAAGTCAGGTGGTTTCCCTTATATTAGCCCTGGACAGAAAGCCCTCCCTCCCTCCCTGCTTTTTTTTTTATTCCCGTCCCA
Organism: Tachysurus fulvidraco; assembly: GCF_022655615.1. Lineage (NCBI taxonomy): Eukaryota > Metazoa > Chordata > Actinopteri > Siluriformes > Bagridae > Tachysurus > Tachysurus fulvidraco. The sequence continues at coordinate 5,182,580 of NC_062533.1, forward strand.
CTCTCTCCTCTGATTCTCGGTCGACCGTGGAAAGATGGTACCATGATTCAGCAAAGGGAGCGTATCATGTGACCATTGGGAGGTCCCACCACGGCATGGTCACGTGACTGCCTGGAACCATCCTCTTCTTCTGAAGCTGGCTTCCCAGTAGCCCAAGCCAGGACGGGAGGGGGCATAGCAACTGTCACTGTGTCTGTGATTGCCAATGCTAATAAGATGCGGCAGCTGACTGAGTTCCAGGCAGCTTATCGTTAACGCTAAGATTTCTGTACATTACAAAAGCAGATTATTTGAAGTCTAGCATCATTTATAAATTAAGTCTATATCCATATCATTCCGAAAATCTTTTTAGGTCTTCAGTCTTGAATCTTTTATAGAGTTAACAACTCCCTAGACCTAATAATATACATTTTACTCCAATCCAAGCACCTATATACTTTCAATATCTAAGATTAATAATATGTACTGTATGCTGAACGTGACCGGGTCTACTGTGATAAAAATGTACAAATGTTGAAGAAGATTGTTAAAGTATCAGTCACAGCGCATTGCTGGAGGTGTTTCATTTCGTTACGATCTTCCCTTTGATTACAAATGCAATATCTTTCTGTAGCAATGCTATCAGTGACTGTGTTGAAGAGATCAGAAGTGTCCTTATAACCGGTTATAAGTGATGAGTGAATTGAATAAACATTAAGAGTATTCCCCAGGCATGACGTTTGAAAATACATAAGACGAAGCCAATAAGTACATCTAGATCTTTTCATCAAATGCAACCTGAGACACTAAAATTCTGGCAGCTCAATTACACTTTTAAACTAATACCCGGTTTAATATAAAGCCTCCATTAAGATACAAGTTGATTACTGCTTTTGCGAAATCTGTACGTGAACTCTGATCTTATCCTGACCTCTATCATAAAATCACTAGAGCACACTGGGTAAATTCTTTCGATAGACCCATCCCACTTGTGGTAAGTGTTCATGCTTGATTGATTGACACTTACTGAAAGTAGTATGCAGATTTTCTAGGAGTCTGGGGTTTCTGGGGCTTCTCTGTTTTGTTTTGTTTTTGTTTTTGCATTTACAGTAAATTGTTTGAAATAGTCGCTTTTAAAAAGTACTGTTTTGTTGTCCATAATGAGTTTTAATAAAACTTGGTTATGCTTAATTTTTTATTTTTTTTCCTGTACAGTTTATTTTCACTGGGATCCGTGTGTTAAATCTTTGTTTCACAACAGCGCCAAGTCACACTGCAGGCTCTATATTTAAAAATACGTTGATGTGGGCAAACAGTATGGTAATGGAGACTATAGTAATTACCCTCACTGTTGATTGACTTAATGACCCTTTCTGAATTACACTACTCTCTTGCTCTTAGAGACAAATAACACACATAGTGAGAACACTTTCCATAGGCTAACACGATCTGTTTTTCCAGTTGGACGCCTTGGGGTTCTGGGTTTTAAATCGGCATAAGAAAAAAAAAAAAAGGCATGTTCGGGCGCATCGTTTACTACTGACTATCTACGACAATGTATCGCTTGTTTAAAGGCTGCGATGCTTGTCTGGATTGGTTGAAGGAAATAAATAAAGAAACATTAATGTGTCATATAGTAATATTTATTATTAGGGGATAAATATTATCCATTGTGGCAATAAATCTTACAAAAGAGGCGGTATAGTGTAAATATGGTGTGTGTGTGTGTGTGTGTGTGTTATCATGGACATATATTGTTTATTAATTACTTTGCACCCTAATTCTAGTTATATTCACTATTCACACATTATATGACTTATTCTGCTATTCTGCTCTAAATGTGCAGCAAGCAGCATGGCTGGCTGGTGCTGGTGCTGGTGCCTGGCTTTAGTGATTGGGTGTGTAAACCACACCACCCAAGTAAAGCAGACACAAAGCCAGTAGAAGCAGGTTTCTGCTAATTACCAAAGCTCAGAGAGTGTAGCATTCCCAAAGCAGTCTCACATCACCACACATCAATAATGTAGAGTGCTGTTATTCAAAGCCTGGCCCAGCCAGCCAGACAGAATCAGGCCATTCACCATAGACCAAACCTAAACGCTCTCTCTCTCTCTCCCTCTCTCTCTCTCTCTCTCTCTCTCTCTCTCTCTCTCTCTCTCTCTCTCTCTCTCTCTCTCTCTCTCTCTCACACACACACACTCACACTCACACTCACACTCACACACACACACACACACACACACACACACACACACACACACACACACACACACACCGCTTTAAATTAACTATCACTCAGCCATTCATTCTGTCCAGTTAAAATGACAGTCTGCTTTTTTATCTGCCAACTCTAGAGCCACCAATGTGATCTTTAAGCGAAAAGCTCAACCATTCTACAGTTCTACAGGCAGTAAAACAATAGTCTGCTTGTTTTCAGTATTAGATGATTTATTAATGATTCTTCCAAATGCATTTCAAAAGAGATATATGGTTAAATAGCATGTTACATAATTGAAACAGATTATTAATAAATGAGCGCGGTCGGGATGAAAATGTGTTAGAAATACTAGCATGTAAATTTTTAAAGGTTTCACTGATAATAATTATGCTCGTATTATTCAAACGATTGAAGGAAAGTGGGAGAAAAAGGGATTATTTCTGCTATATTCGTATGCCAGGAAATAGGACTGGCAGAAAGGGACTATCCAGAAATATTGATGCTATTCATTTTTTTCCATGTACGAAAGAAAGGCTTAGTGTTGAGATTTATTTAAGTGCCTCTTTCATTATACTGTAGAGCATCCAAGGCCACCAGGAGGACACAGAGGAAATATGGGTAAAATAAAGATGACATGCAGAGATACAAAGAATTCATCCATTAGCAATTTCATTAATCATTTTGCAGTAATCAGCTGAAATTTTTTTAGAAGTAACAGTGACATCAAACCACTGCAGCCTTGCAATCACAGATCTTTGCCACAACCACTGAGATATTTAACGCTTCTGCCGTTTTTAAAACTATTGTTGGTATGCAGGGGGTTGGGGGTTTCCTCCGGGTACTCCGGTTTCCTCCCCCGGTCCAAAGACATGCATGGTAGGTTGATTGGCATGTCTAGAACATTGTCTGTAGTGTGTGATTGCATGAGTGAATGAGTGTGTGTGTGTGCCCTGCGATGGGTTGGCACTCCGTCCAGGGTGTATCCTGCCTCGATGCCCGATGACGCCTGAGATAGGCACAGGGTCCCCGTGACCCAAGGTAGTTCGGATAAGCGGTAGAAAATGAGTGAGTGAGAGAGTGTTGGTATGCATGTTTGCCAACAGGCAGGTAAAGCGCATGTGTATTTCTGGAGATATTTATTATTATTATATATTTATTATACTATATTTAATATAAAAACCCAGCTGCTTTGACAATAGTTCTTCACAATCTTAAAACCATTCAATGAAATTTATAAAAGCTTTAGTGTGGGTAATCTTCCAATTAAAAATTCAAGAAAAAAAAAATGCAGAAATCCCAGAAAACGCAGAATATATAATGGACCAAATGTTCTTTGAGCTAAAATGGCAATAATAACACTTAGAAGGTATTCTTTGAATACTAATTATACATATAAAACTGTGTGTCTATAGTTACTGGACATCTGCCATAGACGGTGTTCTGTCATGCCATGACAAAGCTGTAGTACTAACTATAAGAACCCAACACAGAAGGATCAGCAGCAGTTTCAAATGACAAGGAACCCTGGCGGTTTTCCAGTGTTCACAGAACCACAATTACTTACAATTTTTCACTGTTCCTAACTGTCAGGGCTTTTGTTTTAACACCTGGATTGTAAGGTGAGGTAGAAGGCAGGACACAAATGAAAAAAGTATGCATGTTTATTATGGGAAATTCAGTAATTTTCACCATTACTCATAGCTCCGGTCCAAGAAAAAGGTGGCAATATCATTTACGAGGACCAAAGATTTCATCCCTGAAGGCAGATGGTGGAACAACATCATCAGTGAAGTCTGGCAGAGAATGACTGACATGCTTGGTGGAGCCTGGGAGTGGAGAAACATCCGTAACAAAAGCCTCTTGCAGGGCTGAGGAGAGGTCTTTTGCAAGGTATGCTGATTTACATATAACACTTCATCTTAACAGATATTTTGAATGCGCAAACTTTGGCCATCACCTTGGGTTCTGCCACAAGGATGTTACAGAACAATCCAGTCACCGGTGCATGTAGTAAAAGTGCAATGCCACTTTCAGACCACCATCCCAACATAAAGAACACCAACACGAGAAAGGGATCCCACACCTGACTATCGGAAGAGTGTGGCAGAAAAAGGTATCCGCTGTAATTCTTATAAATGTTGCTATGTGCCCTAAGCTAACTGCTAAATGGATGGATGACATTTTTAGAAAAGTTTGTACCTTAGAAGATACAAGGACCTGAGAATCTATGACATGGGCATCATACCAAGGGGACAAGCCTACAAGTCCAAATAAACTGGCCAAATCTAACTGTTCATATATGACCATAAATCAACCTAAGGATGTATTGGCCTTAGGTCTACCAGCCCCTAATGTGCCCACTGTTGCAGCTGTGGTTAACAGTCTAAGCATTCTAGCATGAGCCGGAACCACTTATAGCTGCCTAACCAAATTACCGGACAAGCATGATAATGTTGTCCACATGCTAGGATGACAGGGTAGCTAACATTCCTAATCACTGTGGTGGTTTATTTTGGTACTATGGATCTTTTCCTGTTCACCCTGAGACCAAGTGTGTGAGAAATGTGGAGGCCCACTTGAACTCTTCATCCAATTTCAATCCAATTCATTCCAATTGACATTTCAGTCCAATTCTGACATTTCATGTCCCTTATACCCTCATATCTTAATTTGTGGGATTGGCCCTAAACCTCAAAAGCTAAGTTGATGGCAGAATTCAAACTGATACCAACACATCAGGTTTGTCAATCGAATCCACTGGTCTGGTACTCTAGAACTGCAAGAATTTGTTAGACTTTGTACTGTAGCTGTATTGGGCTGTGTAGCTCTGTATATTTTGTGGTCCATCCATTGGGTAAGTTGTGGACACCTTTCAAGACACTGTCCATTTTGATGTCATGGGAATATTGGAGCCTGCTGTAGCTGACAAGCCAAGCTGATGCTTAAGGTTGCCACCTGGCCAACCATTTCAGTTGTTCTGCCAACTTATCTAGTAACCACTAATCTAGTTGAACACACCTGGGGGACTTAATATAGGCCTACATTCATGCTAGTGCATTTTGTGGACATGTGGAAGTGATCTAAAAAAACTGAGAGGCCCACTTGGTAAGAAAATGGGACGGAGTCTCTGGCTCTTATATGCATTAGCAGAATCTGGCTAACTCACAAGTCGATATGCCAGGGACACTGTTCTATGCGAAAACATGGACATGTTGTGAGATCAACTCAACTCAAGCCCATATATGTAGTTTATATAGCATTATAGTAAGGAAAATCCAATTAAAATCCTGCTAGAGTGCAGAAGCAAAGGCCTGAGAGGTGAATGGCAAGCTGAGCAGAAAATGATCTAGTTAACTTGTATACAATGATTGCTGATGATAAAACTAGCAAGCTAATAATGGAACCCAACATAACCAGTATTCACTTAAAGAATGCACTTGCCACACTTGAAGGAAGGATATTGGCTAGGAAAGTATATTGCTTTAGTATACTGCCAGCTTTAGAGGACATTTAATACTTCTAACTGCAACTGAAGTCACAAGCTGATGTACAGGAAGCTCCAAGATACACATGGTGCAGAAAAAGGAACTACAGTAGCAGAGTGTTGGGTATTTATAGTAAACACTACATTACTGTCATATCATGATTTTGTAGGAGGTAATAGCAGGTAATAGGGAACTTCAATAGTTTTAAACACAATCCCTGACAGTTAATAGCAGTAAAATAGATCTATAATTGTTAGCTGGCAACCATAACAAAAGGGTTAAACTGAACAACAGATTCTTTTTTTTCTTTTTTTTTATCATTTGTATTTGATTTCTCCAGTGGTCCGATATGCTGAGATCATCACATAATGACTCATCAGAGCTACACTGCTTCAATTGATTGCAAAACTGTGCTGATGTCATCAAAGATAGCTGTGCAGATTGATAGACCTCAGATTGATCATGGACCTGCAAGCATTTGAGCAACCTGTAATGTTTCATCAGTGGGGTCGAGAGTTTGTGTGTTAGTACATTTGCCAGGAATATGCTGGTTAGATTCATGCACTAGGTCTTATGTATACTGAATGTTTGCTTTATTTGTTGTATTTGTTCATCATGTAAAAAAAAACAATCTTATCCAGAAAAAAACAAAATCTATTTTCTTTTCATTCAGAAAATGCTCCTTGTTGGGCAAGTAGCCTGTATAACTCCAAAGATGTGCTTTATAGTTGTCCCATGGGGCCACTACACAGTAAATGATACTTTCTTAGGGTGTCCAAGTCATGACCATCTGGGCTTTACCACCTGCGTCCTCCCCTGGGAGTTTTAAACCATATCAGCACCAGACTGGCCTGGCCATACAGGGAGAGGAATGGGCTCCTATCACCCCCACCCAGGGGTCCTCACTCAGCCTGTCTGGAGCAAACCACACAAATCATATGCTGGCTGGCATCTGGCCAAACAATTACAATAATTACAGAGGACAACGAGAGAGAGAGAGAGAGAGAGAGAGAGAGAGAGAGAGAGAGAGAGAGAGAGAGAGAGAGAGAGAGAGAGAGAGAGAGAGAGAGAGAGAGAGAGAGAGAGAGAGAGACAGAGAGGACATAATATCATATTATTGGGGGCAAGTTGGGGCGTAATCCTCAGGTTGTGGGTTCGAATCTCAGGCCGGCCACGACTGAGGTGTCCTTGAGCAAGGTATCGAACCCACCAACATAAATGGCTGCCCACTGCTCCGGGTGTATGTTCACGGTGTGTGTTCACTGCTGTGTGTATGCACTTTGGATGGGTCAAATTCTGAGTATGGGTCACCATACTTAGCCGTGTGTCACGTCACTTTCACTTTCATCATGACACAGCATTATCGTATGTGTCAGTGTGGCTGCAGACTCTAATAATTCCATGGAATCTTAAAACTGAGATACATCCAACGGTTAGCGAGCTACATCCAAATAAACAATACAAACTGCAATACACACAGCTAAACAATGCGGATATGTAACCGTCTATATGGGCATAGCTCTCTTTTTTATAATGTTATGGTTTTTGAAGGGTTCCTGTTCAATTTCACACACTTAATTAGGATGGGCTTGATTTGGATTTGTCAGTTCTTCTCAAATGGACTGGTACCTAAGTTGCCAGCCCTGATCAGTAGAAAGATTATTTAACATAAACTAAATCAGACTGAGTACATAGAAGCCTTTATTTATTATTTTTTAACATTTTATCAACTAAACAACTTAAACAGGTTGTTTAGTTTTATCAACTAAACAACAAGATAGAGTTTTCTCACACTGCCTGTTGTCTGAAGCACAATGGATTTCCTTGTCATGTTCGAGTGTGCAAACCATTATCAGAGTTGAGTAAAGCGCTCGAACATTTTCTCAGCAAAGCCCTCAGACCACAAACTACTTAGTCAATGGATTACTGACAGCAGACCGAGATTCCAGCCAACTTTCTTCTCTGCCTATTTTTTCCTCTGGTGAGTAATTTTAGCCCACATTATTTGTTTTTTGCTTGGCAGCTCATTCAGTATTCACATCCTCTGCTACCTGGTGAAGTAACAAGACAGCCACAAGGAATAGTTCTCTTTGTGGTGAAACATTAACCTGCTGTTTCCCACTATATACCGTACAAAAGCTCAACTTCAAACGTATGATGAGTAATAATGCGGAGGTTACACTTACCTAATCAGTGTCTGAGCTTCCAAAACCATTCACAGGCATACGCTATTTGCCATATATGTCTACATCTCAGAGTGGCAAATGATATTCTTAAACAAAAAAAAAGAAACCAGAAACTGTTTGGTGTCACTTTTGTAGCATAATAATGATCTCACAGTGTTGGTGAAGAGCTCAGTATAGCAGAAGCCATTTCTTAACACTCTTTGGGAGTTAGCCGAATTACACTATACGCACAGCTTTGCTCTGAATAGTTACAAGCCATACTTAAGCATGCACACTCCTATAGCCAGTGAGAAAACAAGCTATAGTTTGTCTTTAGTTTAATAAACTAAATAGTTTAAAAACCATAGTTGTGAAACAAGCTATAGTTTGTCTGGACTTGGCATTGATCATATCAGAGACACTATCTAGGTTTATGCCTACCCTGTGCTAATTACATAGCAACACCAAGGCTGACATTGCCTGCTTTCTGGCACGATTAGATCATAATCCTGATCTTCGATTACGATAAGAGTCTCTTTAAAATTCATGCTATGTCTGTAGTTATGTCTGTATGTATGTAAATCTGTTTTAGCCTTTACCAGCCACAGGTCTAGGCTTGCTCATCTATATGACAGCCCAGATTTGACCAAAGGCTGAGAAGCAGCTAATAGTGGGGCCTGCATTGTTCTGTACTATCCCAGCCATAGGGAATTTTGCTATGCCTCAGAGTAAGAACTATATAGAGAACATTAACTGAAAGCATGCAAAGAGCCCTGTCAGCCCTGAGATCTAGAGGCATTCGGGTAATGCCAGGCTTGGATGATGGGTTCCAATGCTTTATTGGATGGTTCCCCATTAGTGATAAGGCCATCTGGGACATGTCCACCTTCCTCTATCGCATGCTTCTACTGTTCGATCATCCTACACCCCCCCAAAAAAAACCCATGCCATAGTATAGTGAAATTCTTTGTGTCTGCATTAACCACATTGCCCTTGGTGGTTATGTGGCCTTAATAGAGCAACAGTTATATGTAATAGCATTTTGAGGCTTGATGGTCCTGCTCACTCCACTTATCCTACATAACTCAGTCTAAAGTTATCAAGCTTTCAAGTGCAACAGAAGAAAAATATCACCTTATATGGAATAACAACAGTTAGTAAATTTGGCATACATCATTTTAATTGGGATTTTTTTAAACAACGCATGAAGAAAAGGGCCCAGGATGTGGGAAGGCAAACACAATGAACACAGTGCCAGTCCAAATGTGATATATACACGATAAATACAAACATAAAAACTAGGTCATACACAAGAGATCAAAAGGCAATGAGATACAGAGATTTAGAACTGTAGCCAAGCAAACATACTGTAGGAAAGTTTGGCAAAGGGGCAAATTTTAATGTTGAACAGAAGAGGAGGGGCAACAATGTACTTAAAAGGTTCTTATGGAGAAGGACATGACAAAAATCCTGATTCTGGCCAAATAGTGTCAGGATATGTTAAAACTTTATAGTTGGTTTATACAGAATGCAGAACACTTTGTAGTCACTGCTTAAAGGTGACTGACCCCAAAAACAATACTAAATACAAACTAGAAAAGACTATTCTAGTGCTTTCATACTACTTGAGTACTGTATTAGGATTATAAACAGATCACTATCATCTACATAAAATATTCCCAAGATTATATAAAACAGATTTACAAATTAACCCAAAGAACCTTAAGTGAGCTATGATCTATTAAAATGTACTGTATCATCCATAATGGATGTGTTCATGATCCATGCATGTTATAGTACTCGTGAAACACAAGCTTCATCGAAATAGTTAAAAAATAAACATCGGACAGATACCGTACTACAATTTTCTGGTTTCTTTCTGAAACCAGGCTTAATGTTGTGTTAAACTGCCAAAATATCAAAACCAACTAACAGTAGTTGCACTTTACTCTGAATTTGGGGAAATGAAATAACACTAAATTAAACCACAGCTTTCAATGCCACAAATTTTGCATAGAACAACTGGAGATAGTAAACAACACCGGACATTGTTAATCATTATGAACTTATTTGCATATTACATGCAAAACAGCAATTTGAATTTTAATGCTGCTAAATTGATCAGTATCTGTATACAAGTGTATACTACAGTAACAGACTGTAGTTTATAGGTTTATGTTTATTGTTGCTCTGCATTAATGTTTGTTGCATTTTTTGTTGCATATGTTTACACTTATAAACACACGTGCACATGCCGGATATGTGAAATGCAAACATATATAGCTTAGTAGTGTAGGTTTTTGAGACTATATTTTTGAGAAATCAGGGTTCAGAAGATTGAGACTACATTCAAAATCTGGAATGTTTTCGATTTAAAATGTAAAATTTTATAATAGGAGTTTAGGTTGAATTTGGTAGAATTTTGAAACATATAAACCAAGTATACAATCAATATATTGAATATTTAATATGCAGTATTTCTAGGCTGAATGAGTAAGTGATATTGACCAAGTTAAATGCTTCATCAAATTTTCCTTGTCTAAAAAGTCTAATCTCTTAAATTGAAGCAGGTGATCAGATGATACTCTGGTGGATTTGTCCTAGTGATGGATTTGAACTTATAGAGTTCATGCAGCTTGAGTACAAACTGCCATTAAAGCAAAAAGGGGACAATACTAAGAAACTAATATACTAATACTAAGATACTGTGAAATTCATGTTAATATTTTAAAGTTTCTACTAGTTATTGTCAATAATACAATTTAAAAATAGAATGCAAAATCGAAGCATTTTCACAAGAACATGCAATCTTTTGAACCCCACTGTGTATAAATATTAACTTGTATTATCCTGTATTAAGTTTTATTACATTTTGGAATATAAACCTGACTCCTGTACAGATTATACATGTTCTGAATAAGCAAACACTAGTAAACATGTTGTTGTTTTTTTTTTCAGTTACAGAATTATGTTTCTCTTACAACATTTATTTACTTGGTACGCATTTAAGCCAGCATATTCTTAAAAATTAAACATGCTTTAGGAATTTTGTGGCTCTGTGTGAATTTTCTCACGGTAATATACATATTGATTTAGGATTATAATTATAGTAATAGTTATAATTATAATTGTTTATTGTATCTACCGCTTCTCTTTGAACACCGTCAAATATTTGGTATGGTTAAATATCCAAGGCAGAAGATTGCACAATTAATTTGTGATCTCCGCAGCTCCACACCCTCTAAATTGAACGGAATGTTTGAGATTCGTTTCCACCTACTTGTGGCAACATGTCTGTTAGGCTAAAACCAAACAGGCAGGCTAAGCAACATCACCTATTCCTTAGCTTCACCAGTCTCCTTCTAACCTAAGCATTACACACCATTCCTGGGTGTGTTCAGAACCAGCAATATTTACAGATACAAAAACTGACATGGCCGAGTGTTTTTACTTACAACTTATGAGTTGACACATGAGTGAGATGTTTTTATTTAAGAAAGGCAATTTACTTAAACAGGGTGGGGCACGGTGGCTTAGTGGTTAGCACGTTCACCTCACACCTCCAGAGTTGGGGGTTCGATTCCCAACCTCCGCCTTGTGTGTGTGGAGTTTGTATGTTCTCCCCGTGCCTCGGGTGTTTCCTCCGGGTACTCCGGTTTCCTCCCCGGGTCCAAAGACATGCATGGTAGGTTGATTGGCATTTCTGGAAAATTGTCCGTAGTGTGTGATTGCGTGAATGAATGAGAGTGTGTGTGTGCCCTGCGATGGGTTGGCACTCCGTCCAGGGTGTATCCTGCCTTGATGCCCGATGACACCTGAGATAGGCACAGGCTACACTTGACCAGAGAAGTTCGAATAAGCGGTAGAAAATGAATGAATGAATTTACTTAAGCATGGATACAAATTTTTATACTCATATACAGTACATCTATTTCCAGTAACTGCTTTTTCCTGGTAAAGAGCTCATCTGTGGAACTCCAGGTCAAGGCCAAGAAGAACACATGTTTCTAGGTAATCTTCATATATGAGAGGAAACCTGAAAACTCAAGGGAGCCAATGTGAACACATGGAGAACATGTGAAACTGAACAGACAGAAAGCTCAGTTTTGACCCGAGGACTCTGGAGTTTGGTGGCAGTGCTGCTTATTGGCCCAACATTATGCCTGAATGCTTCAATGTTTTATGGAAAACAGTGTAGAATCTAAATTTATTGTATCTAGCTATCTGTTTTGTGTTATTATAAGCGATATAGCAGGCTGAGAGATAGGTAATGTTGGATAAAAGTAAAGGAATGACCTTTCTTCTATATTTAGGAGGTTATTATATTCATTAGTGTTACCTTCGGCTGTCATTGTAAAGGCATTTGTGTTGATGAAAGTAAAGAATGTTTACGTAATGAATTAGAAGAAACATCCATCCACCCATCCAGTGGAAATCGGAGTACCTTGAGAATAACCCCAACACAGGGTGAACATGCAAACTCCACACACAGGGCAGTGATGGCGATCAAACCCCCCAACTTTGGAGGTTTGAATCAAATGAATTAATTTATCTTGTATAATTATCCCTTTGTTTTTTTCTTATCTAGGTTTCCAGTACCACATTTATTCCACTCCATTCACCCCCAACACTGCAACATCTGAAAAAAAAATTCTGCTCACATTTGCCACTCTTAATAATCTTTTAAAAGTATACTACTATGTGTACAGATTGATACTCAGAGAACCAGGAAACTGTTACTTTTATGGTTATCTGCTCCCATTTACCAGGCCCAAAGCTTTGAGAAAAATCAGAAGCTATTAAAGCTCCTCCACTGGTTTCCTTGGTCCATAATTCTGTTTGAAGAAATGTCTTTCTTCCTGCCAAGCACAACAGTCGAGGAGCCCTCAATAAAGCCCCAGCAGCTCTAACTGCTTACCCAGTGGGAAAATGGACACTCGGTTTCTGCTTATGCACTCGAAAAATACACATGATCACACTTGAATTTTCCTCCACAAAGACGGGAAGATATCCTGGCACCTAAATATGCTTGTGTGGCTGTAAAATAAACCTTTTTATTTGTTTCAAATATAGCTGTCTATGTCTCCTTTTGGCTCACGCTAAATACTTGGTGATATCTGTTTTGGCATAATGTTTTTCTGTCATACCATCTGTGAATGACAGGGCATTCCAGGGGACACTTGGCAGGAGTCGAGGATTTGAGGTTTGCTTGGCATTTCAGCGTGTATCACCATAGCTACAAACTGAGTCACAATAACTCCTGTCCATCGACCAACAAATCTTGTATGTTTTCCAAAACCAGAAGACTAAGGCATCATGGGAAATGCCAAAGTTCTTGGTGTGTATCAGACAAATTCTTTCTGGGCAGCCAAGCCGGTCTTTCCTGTTAAGGCTATGTGCCCTGGACATGGGTTCAAAAGAACTACACAAACTGCTGTACATCTGGTTCAACAGTGTTCTTCCTGCCGGTTCTGTATTTGTGTAGTGGGTTTGGTTCAGCTGGATAACTACTGATTATGTATTGTTTCTGCCTTGCACAGTAAAACTGGCAAAATATTTTCTTTATGCCATTTTTGGAGTCTTTTTGAAGTTTTTAATTAGTAATGTTTATTTTTAAAGGATAGTAATTTTCTTTTATCATTATTTCCCTCGTTCTGCCATCTACTGCCATCCAACTTCATTAAGGTACATTATGTGTGTGTCTATATATATATATATATATATATATATATATATATATATATATATATATATATATATATATATATATATATATATAGTGTGTGTGTGAGTGTGAGTGTGAGTGTGAGTGTGAGTGTGAGTGTGTGTGTGTGTGTGTGCGCGTGTGTACATCTTTGTATTACCATCTGAATGTAGTTAAGTCCTAATCAAAGTGAATTTTACTGTCAGGGACAGAGTGTAGTGTGTAGGATCATGGCTGCCGCTATAATTAGCTAATAATGAAAGAAAATACAACACATTTGTTTTGTTAGGTAATGAGAGCAGAGCTCAGTTCACACTCATACATACTGTTCAAATTTAAGATGACATGGCCCCATGTAATGACATCATAACAGTACAGTTATATTGATGTCCCTACAGATCCTCTCTACATGATGTGAGCAAAATGCAACGTAGCCTTTGACTAACCCAATATAAACACCTCTTTTATTGAAGAGAAATTGTCACATGCAAAAAAGAGGTCTGGATAAGTTTGTACATCTGCTTTATGACTTGGGTTGTGGTGACAATTTACCACTGCCCTACAATAAGTGATTATTAGAATCTTTTAATACACCATAATCTTTATTTTTGCCTTCAAGGTTCCCTATTTCTTTGTCCAGTGGTGCAAAGTAGGGGACTGTAAAGCACAGAGACAGATTTGTTTGCATTCAGGTCACTTAAATAAGAGGTAGGTTCTGTAAATCTATAAAAAATATACAGTGCATAAATAGTCTTAGTTTATTTAAGATAAGATGATAAATGCAATGATCCCATATGGGACACAGACACAGAGATATGAGAATCACATCAAAGAGTTGGCTCAGCAGCAACAAAACACACAAAGCTGAATGTGAATTTTATAAGATGAATACCAATCCAACATGAGCCCACAACCTCAGCAAAATAGAGGATAAGTGTGGAAACTCAGTTATTTGTGACAGCTTTTTCGATTCTGAAGTCCAAGCAAAATTTCCTGGAGCTTTAAGCTTCACTGCAGCGTAGGGCACAGAGAAGATTCTTTTCCAGCCACACATTTGGCAAGAAAAGAAGAAAATTCTCTCCGCTGCCACTTACCTACCCAGGGCTTTTTGGTGCAAGCTCAAGATCAGATGACTTTTCCTAGATTCTATGACAGTGGTGTTTACATACAGTGGAATGGAAGGTCAAGGACGAAAATGTGCATAATAGGCTTACTTTTACGCTAATACAAAATACAAAATTCGGCAGAGGGAATATGAATCGACATCAGAATACGTTATTAATCCCCAGATTGAGTTGTTGAAAATGTTGACCTTACACTTTCTCTCATAAAAACCATAGAATATAAGATTGGATCTTTTCTATATTATTTGAGGTGGTTAAAAAACTAAAAAAAAAAAAAACACACACACACACTAAAGTTCAATATTTACTGTAGGTATTAAAGCCCATTTTAGATTGTTGGACCCAAATGGAATTATTACACTTCATGCTGTATGCCAGTTGGCAGGTGCACATGGCTGTAATCCTAGTGCTAACCATGTACAGATGGCCAAAGCTGAGATCTTCCAAGGTGCATCGTATCTTATAGCTCAGAATATATGGGTGATTGGTTGAACTGTAGGTCTCGGTATGTTTTTGTGGGGACCAAATGTCCCTGTAATGATTGAAATAGATGACAAATTTGAATTTGTCTGACTGGTCCTCATTATGTAAATTGGTATTTTTTTTTTAAAACAGAAAAAAAAAAACAGGTTCTGTGACTGAATACAGGAATGCTAGGGTTTCTGGTTAGTGGACTTTTCCCGTTACTCGTATCTTTGCAGAGTATTAATAGCTTAAATGTGTGCAGCCTTGCATGTGCAGTTGTTACAATTCCATTTTTGATGGCTTATCTGGTAGTTATTCTCACCTTAGTTTGGTTGCCTTCGAAGTCCTCTGACCAAAGGTTTGTGGTTGGTAAGATTTGAACAGTTGCCACAAATTTGGAATCACACGGTTATACACATGTCTTTGTACTGTATGCTGTGGCATTATAAGTTCCCTTCGATGAAATGAAGAGGCTCAAATGTGTTCCAGCATGATAATGTACCTGTACATAAAGCAAGTTCCATGAAGACACGTTGTGTTAAGGTTGGAGTAGAAGAATTCAAATGAATCTGAGTCAACCCCACTGAACACCTTTGGGATGCACTGGGACTGCACCCCAGACCTCCTCACGCAACATCAGATCTAGATCAGTGAGATCAGTGTCTAATCTCACTAATACAATGCTCTTGTAGCTGAATAAACATAAATCCCCACAGACACACCCCAACATCTAGTGGAACGCTTTCACAGAAGCTAAATGTAACAGCAAAGGGGGAAGAAATGTTCAAAAAGCACATAAGGGTGTGGTGTTCAGTTGCCTACAAACTTTTGGCCCTATAGTGTATGTAACCTTCTTATCAGGGTAATTTCCTTTGCAATAGTGTGGCCTGTGTATCAAATTTGTAAAATAACCCAATGGAACAGCTAAGCAGAGAATAACAGGTATCACTCATAAATCTGCCTGAGCATCACTTGAGGTGATGAAATGGTTTCTTATTGACAGTAAGAGTGAAACGAAATGAAAGACAGATGTACGCTGTGACCGTTAATAATTAAGGATGCGGATCGTTTTGTAAAGGTGTGTGGCTTGCTGTGCAACTGTGACCTGTTCGTTTGGGATACTAGGTCTGACCTGGTGATTAGTGGCATGCGAGGCCTGTCAGTAGCAGCAACAGATTGAACATAGTCTGTTTGGCCAGAATAAGGCTATCATAACGCTAACGCTATAATGCTAGCTGCTTAGTATTTTTATGTTCTGCAGTGTCATCCATAATAGTGACAGTGATGGAAGAGATACGGCTGTCAACATGGCCAATCGTACAGCAACAAATCCTGGCCCAAAACCTTTCTTCTTGCCCATGCACCACACTGGGCTGTGACTTGCCTGTCAGGTCACAAAACAGATTGAGTTCACCTTTGTCTTAGGTGTTTTAAATAAACTATTGGATTTGCCAAATTCCAGGTACAGGTATACTGCAAGATACAGTATCATATCTCCTGTCTGGTGGTACAGGGTCCAGTAGCTAAACAACTCTCTCTATCCTAATTGTGTTGCCCTAGCTTTTGTTGAAAAAATAAATAATAAATAATAAAAAATAAATAAATAAATAAACTGCCATTGTCAGTCTGAACTACCATATGTGACACAGCTAGTGCATTTTTTTATTTTTTATTTTTTTGCCTATTTTATATTCAGCAAATATTTTATAGGATAAGATTTCTAGCCCATGTTCTATTTCTAATGGTTGTGTTTTCAATACAGCCACTTCTGTAAGATGATATCTTCACTGAAAATGTAAATGATACCATGCAGACTGTGTGTTTGTTAGCCACATGTTATGTTCACTGCCAGCTCCTATAATCTGCATTCAGTGCAGTAAAAGCAATGTCTACTGTTCCATTGGTGTCTCGTGGCCTTTCGTTCCTGACACTGCAATGTGGTTAAGGAACTTTCTCCTCCTTTGCTGCCGTAATTGCTGCCGCTTCACTTTATATTTTCATAGCCTTCACACACCACTAAGGGCTTGGACATGTCATCAGACCAAACATCTCCATACTCTGCACAGAAATACACAAAAGGTTGAAAAGGTTTCATCGATACACACAAGATATTACATAAGGGACTACTTTCTCAAACAACAAATTGAATGTAGCTTTTTCTTTAAAGATGGAAGCTGTATATCATAATATAAACCTACAGTATATGTAATCGGGAATGTACATATGTTGGAATACAATTTTTTGGTTTAAATCTTTGTTAGCATGTATTAAGCAGTATCTAAGCTAAACACAGTATATGATGAGGCAGATAACAGAAAGGGACTGAGAAGGATTCAGGTTCGTTCACTCAAAAATACCCCCACATCATTCATATTGAGGGTGTGTTTGAATCATCCGAGTTTCTCTCTTCGTTTTGATTTAAATTACATTTTGATATTTCCCTATGTATTTCTTGTACTAATACCACCCCGAAGGTCTAAGTATTGTCCCCAAGTCTTTTTCTATTCAATGCAACCGCCATCCCTGTAACTCTTATGAGTAGCACCATGCTGCCATAATTGTGCATCTTTTGAGGACGTATGTATTTTTGCAGAATGCGCATGAAGGGGAATATAGAAATGAAAGTATGATTCATTACAGTAGTAGAGTGTGAATGTCAGAAATGAGGCTTGTGTGTGATGCAAATGCAAGTTTAGTTACATTTGGCAAAACTATTAGCAAACAATCCATGGGCCAGATAAAAAAAAAAAAAAAACATAGTCAAACATACAATAGGTCAGTCAATGAGCAAACAAAACGAGAATCCAAGTAAACCAAGCAGACAGAGAACAAAGAGCTTAGAGTTATCACTAGAGCTTAGATAGGAGAGATATTTCATACTGAATGAATGAAAGGTCTGGTTATTTAAAGGGGAGTTCCAGGTGCTCATTTGGAGGACAATGCCATGATTACAATGGGAAAATCCTGAAATGATTCTATGCTCTGACAGATGTAAAATTTCTTAATAAATTAAGAAATATAAACATATTTGTCAGATCCATCCATCCATCCATCCATCCATCCATCCATCCATGGGAGGCTATTCTGGACACACACACACTCACACTCTGGACAATTTAGAGATGCTTATCTGCCTACGACACATGTGTTTGAAATGGGGAGGAAACCAGGGTTTCCCAAAGAAACCCCCAAAGCCCTGGGAGACTGAAGTGTATCAGAATAGCAACAGATGTTAAAAAAAAAAAAATCAACAAGAACAAAAAAAATAGTATTTGATATGTGTGTAGATCAAAAGGTTTCATGCCACTTGTTGGCTTTAGCTGTTGTTCCAAACCCATCATCTCCCATCTGTTCTCTATTACTTGTACTTAATTTTTCATTTGTTAATCAACACGCACAGTATGTGTTGTCTTTTTAATCAACATTACACAAGATCTGAACTGCAGCCTTTTTAATCTTTTATACGGTATGTAAGTAATCTGCAGAGAGATAAGACCCGCCTATAACACACACACAAGAACCGTAGGGAGAGGACAAATTAAGCACGCTGTTCCAAAAAGGATTGGAATAAATTGTCCCACTGTACACATTACTGAAAAACACAGACCCAAATTGGAAACACAATCTCCATAATTTTCAGTTGTGTCAGCACATTAAATGGATACGATGTCCTTACACAGTAATGCTAATGACCCCCCTATAAATGGTCATGAGCATGCTGTTCTATTGGCCTTGAGACTGTCATGTTCCCAGTTATTTATTCTATTGGATTCATCCATCACATCTTAGGTTGTAATCTGGCCAAGAGAACAGCAGTGAACGATTGAGAGACTGTGTATATTGAGTATACTGTATACTGAGTATCAGTCTTTCCAGGTATTTTTAGGGAAACTGGTTAGATGCTGTAACAAGTGCACACACACATACACACACACACACACACACACACACACACACACACACACACACACACACACACACACACACTTTCATATTCAAAGTAATCATATTTATTAGAGCTATGCATTTGGTCTACAAAACAGTCCGATAAATCTGATCCATCAGGTCCTATAGTGTAAAATTCACTTTGCTTGAGTTCTGTGTAAAAGACGATGAGTAAGAAAGACTTTTACTGTAGTTGCCCCTGAGCATTTCAGTAACAGGCTTTTGTTTACTCTGAATTCTATGCACAAGTATGGTATGAGTGTGAGATGTACCACTGGCACAGTGTATTACCTTGGCGAAGGGTCCAAAGATAATATTTATACATGGTGAAAGATATGTATGGAGAAACGGTTTACTTTGTACTCTCATGCACAGACAGAGTGTTATGCCAAAGAATGTGAATGTTGTTTTATTTGTGAACGTTTGCGATATACCCAAGTACCAGGCTGTCAGAGAGAATGGCTCTGATATCTTCTGGACACTTCACAGCAGTATTTGTGACAAGCTGCACTATTGTAAAGATGTTGAAAAGAAGAAAAAGAAAGCAGCGGAGATTGATTGACTGAGCTCAACTCTGTCTAGAAGTTTACAAATGAGCCTTAGGTCAGCGCCCACTGTTACTGAAACCAAGAGGGAGTATCATATATTCTCTGTGTATTCTACTAACTCTAGACATTTGTAATATGAGCGGGTGTGTTTGCCATCTATGCGGGTGACCGTGATTCGTTATGGTTCTCAGTATTTCTTAAGAAGGTCAGCATGACCTGCTCCCCCACGAAGAGGGCATGTTCCTTGAGTAGCCCAATTTATGTAGCCAACGTAAATTTTACCACACCGGACTTCTATGTAATACAATATGAAGCCACACTGGCATCTTCAAGCTATAACAGGTGGCATGTAAAAATCTGTTTTTCATTCAGAGATAGAAATGATTAGCTATAAATCTCTAATAGAGATAAATCGCTCTCACTTTCTCTCTCGCTCTCTCAATTACACACACATGCACACGGGACCCCAAGGTCAGAGGTCAAGATATTCTTGTGTGCATTTTACTCTGTGAACTCTATCAACCTTACTACCTTACTCTCCCCCTCTGTGTGTGTGTGTGTGTGTGTGTGTGTGTGTGTGTGTGTGTGTGTGGGTGTGGGTGTGTGTGTGTGTGTGTGTGAGAGAGAGAGAGAGAGAGAGAGAGAGAGAGAGAGAGAGAGAGAGAGAGAGATGGCAATATGTGGTTCAACCAATCCTGTGATGGTTATTTTTCATCGGGAAAAGAGTGAGGTCAGGTTAAAGGTAAGCTGCGAGGTTAGTGGAGTTGATTGTGCTTAACTGATTGCAGAATCAGGTAATATCATACGCGGTCCTCGTAGAGCGAGTGCATATGTTTATTTGGGAAACGTGGGGCTACCAATCTAACCTGTCACCAATGTTTATCATACATAGCTCTTTGAGCTGTATCATCCACTTAGTTTGCACACACTAAAGGTACAGTACTGTATAAATAGGAATCCGTGTTCTGAATTTATACGCCTTCCACTTAAGATATTAGCTACGGTTAGCTATAGTTACAGCTATTTATCTGGCATTAGGGATGTTTAAAGCGCATCTCTCTTTTCATCTCCTGTTTCCTGTTCCTATGCTTCCTCTGCAACTTTTATCTGAAACCGAAAAACAATTGAGCAGGAAGAGCAGAGTGACCCGAAAAACAAACATAGCTGCTTGTTATGTCTGCTCTTGTATATATTGATACTGCAGTGGTCTGGCTACTTCTGTCTATTGTCTGATGGACTTCCAGTCCGAGTCTGTTCTATATGAAAGAGACCCCTCTTAAACACTGTCGGAGATCACGAAGGTATAATAAATTACACAGTTATTGTGTTTTTAAGGGTTTTAAGTGGTTTGAGAAGTAATACAGAACAAATCAAGATAGAATGCACTGCTATAGTAGCTCACTTCCTTTTCTTTAATCTCTATAAAGTTTACAAAAATATTGCAAAGTAATAAAGGGAAACACTTTTGGCTGTGAGAGTTAAATCATTTATAATGTGATGGATGGTGGAAACCAAATATATTGATTACTTACTTGTATATTCTAGCGTTTTTAGTGTCAACTTGTTGCTCCTTTTCTCTTCAGTAACCCCTGGTTTACATGGATCTTATCCCAGAATGTGAAACAGAATACCCTCTGGATGGGATCGGGCCACACAAATATTCACCATCTTGCTCATACCTAGGGGCAATTTAGCATAGCCAGTCAACATGCCTGCATGTTTGGGGATTTGGGAGAAAGTTTTAGAAGCTGGAGGAAAATGGAAAAAATGTGAAACCTGGTACTCTTGAGCTGTGTGGCAGTATTGACTTAACGACACACATTAACACCTTGCTACCTGCATAGCTTTAGTCAAGTCAAGAGTCAAGTCAAGAAGCTTTTATTGTCATTTCAACCATATATAGCTGTTGCAGTACCCAGTGAAACGAGACAACGTTACTCCAGGATCGTGGTGCTACATAACACAAAGACAGAGCTATAAGGACTTAGTAAGTTAGTCCTAGCCACATAAAGTGCATCTGTGTAACCTGGTGCAAACAGTGCAGGACAAGACAAACAAAATAGACAAGACAGTGCAGGACAAAAGACAGTGCAGACAAAAAGTTACAAGACAATACAAAAAGTACAAATAATACAATACACAAAAGACAATAAACAGTAAACAGAAACAGCGCCGACCGACCGGTGTAAATACTGTATGTGAATACTGAATGTTCAAACAATATTTCGTGCAGTAACATTAGAATGAACACAGTTTCTTAGCAGCACATCCTTGGGATAATATATAGAATTGTGCAAAAAACAGCAAATGACTGAAATATTGTATAGTACGTGCAAAATGGCTGAGATATCGTACGATTTGTGCAAAATGTTGGGCTGAAATGTTGGACAGAATATATCCATATATTCTGCTATGCACTACAAGCATTTCTGAAACATTTGGATTGTGATATACCTCATGGGTCCATCTCATAAAATTGCATATGACATGAACTAACAGGACGTGAATTAGATGCCAAGCATACTTTGTCCTGAACATCATCTAGATTAGCAGATGCCTATACAACATGTCTCAGCACAGTCACAACACAGTGTCAAAGCCTAATATACGCCATACGCAATACTGCCACCGTCACAAACACCTCTGTGACAGTGGCGCCACTGAACAGATAATCAGTAGAGAGACAGAAGCATGTGCCAGCTTCTTATCAAAAAAAAAACTGCTGTGTTGTTCATCTGTACTTCTTATTCTTAAGCATAGTAATCTTGGTATTCACACGAGGACTGAAATATTTTCAAGCCACAGAAAGAATGACTGATTTTTCTTTGCTTTTAAGTCACAAAACCTAGGGGACCTTCTAAAAACAAAACAAATAATAGTATAGCCAAGCTTGTAGCACAGCTCGGTTTTACTACGATCCCTTGCTAGCTGAAAACTTGACACCATTCCAACAGCCATTTAGCTGTCTCCAGAGACAATAAACTTCACACAGAACCAACATACACGTACAAACACGATTGATTCAAACTACACCGGGTCTGATGTAAGGCCTGCAACACTGTCACAATATGGACAATAAGACCAGCTGAGATCAAGTGAAAAGCTGAAGATGGTCAAATTCAAAGCATGAGACACTCTAAGAAAAATCTTATTAAAGCCAAGAGCAAGACTCATCGAGAATCCTATTTGTAATCTAACAATTCAATTTATTCATTCATTCATTCATTTTCTACCGCTTATCCGAACTTCTCGGGTCACGGGGAGCCTGTGCCTATCTCAGGCGTCATCGGGCGTCAAGGCAGGATACACCCTGGACGGAGTGCCAACCCATCGCAGGGCACACACACACTCTCATTCACTCACACACTCACACACTAGGGGCAATATTCCAGAGATGCCAATCAACCTACCATGCATGTCTTTGGACCCGGGGAGGAAACCGGAGAATCCAATTTATTAATCTATGTTATTGTCCCTTTAACCCTAAAGTGGCAGAATATCTGATCTGAAACCTTTTTCAATTTGATCCATTTCAGCCCACAGTGTGGAACACGCTTACACAAAATTATATTGCCGTAGGGAAGAGGTCAAAGGTGAGGATCTGAAGTGTATAAAGAGGACACAGAGCAGCCAAAGTCATTAAGTCAATCTGAAGTGAAGGAGATTTATGACCCCTCATTGATCAGATTAAAGGGGGTCATGGTCAAATTGCAGTCAGGTTACAGCCAGGCTGTGCTTTCAAGAGCTGATGGCATCATTGAGTTTGTCAATGCGTTTGTATCTAAGTTTTATTTAGATCTTGTGATTTACTGTACTACACTTTTACACACACAAAATCTTATTATATATATATAATTAAAATATACATAAAATATATTAATTGGGAACTGAATTAGAAACTAACAAATAAATATACACCAGTTTGAATGAATGCAGGGTCAATTAAGATACGGCACCCATGGAGCAAATAGGCTTAACTTAAATGTCCAGCAGTAGCCACTCATAACCTTGATCAGTTGCTCATCACCTTAACTGCCTTTAACTGTTTTAACTGATGACACCAAGGTGTAAATGTTTGTCATCATACACAACAGCAAAAAAAAAAAAAAAAAATCAAACACAGCCTGTGACCACAAACGCCTCATATCAGCTATGCATATCAGTATGGTGGTGGAGGGGTTATGGGTTTGGCTTGTTTTACAGCCACGGCACCTGGGAAACATGCACTTATTGATACAATGATGAACTCAACAACACCAGAATATTCTTGACACAAATGTGAGGCCGTCTGTCCAGCTGCTTAAGCTGGGGGGAATTGGTTTATGCAACAGGACAATGATCCCAAGCACATTAATAAATCAACATCTGATAGACTGATGAACATTTACTGTTATTGTTGCTCATTTTGCTCAATTCATTAACACA
>NC_062533.1:5209137-5224137 GCF_022655615.1 Tachysurus fulvidraco
TGCGCGCGCATGTGTGTTTTTACATGGGTGCAATCTGACTGAATCCAGGCTGCAGGTGTACTATGTCTTGACTGTGTCCAGAAGGATAAAAAAAGTTTGTAATAAAATGCCCTTTGCCCTCGCTCCACTCTGTACCTCTCCCTGATTCCATCATTGAATCTTACCATCATACTGTAGCTGCAACCTCCAACTCTCTGCAGTCCTCTACTCATTAACCAAACATTAAAGCCCATATTTTTGCTGAACATATGGAATTCTTATGTAATAATATTAATCTTATTACATGAACTCAAAGTCTTACTTAACAGGATTTCTTTGCTTAAGCGTAACACGATCAGTAATGTGAAAAGCACAGGCATGTGGATATAATATTGGACATGAAGCTTCAGGTCTCTGAAATGTGTCATGCGTATTCATCGCATCGATCACTCAGTCGCTTCTCTGGTGTCTGTAGAGGTAAGCATGTTGGGAAAGGCCGAGGAGCTTTCCTGCTGCTCAGCGGTGATGATGCACCGGCGATGATGATACTGTAAAACTCCGTCGTACTGAAACATTGTTGGACATTTTCAAATTGCAGAAAATGACTTCGACACGGTTCTGATTGACTAAGAAGGATTTTACAGTATTTCTATGTGGTGCGTACTCAAACAAAAAACCCACTGCAAACCTAAAATGTGAGCACTTGTCAGTGTGATGTTTTAGTGGTTTGACCCCTAAACTTTACAGATGGGAGTCTGAATCCCCCACGGCTAAGTGCACAGAGTTTGCTGTGATCTGTCCCATGGTTAAGGTTAACGTGGTTGTGAAGTGGGCCGAGTCTTCAAGGTGTGAGGGATTCCCAGCCACATGTTATTTTATCTATCAGTACCACTCTGCTAAAAGGTGGTCTTTCACGTCCCCCTCGCTTGTGGGTTTGCACTCCTACATGTGGTGCATTTATTGTTTCGTTTCTTCATAGCTTCGCCCTCTAGTAGTATTATCTGTATCTCCCTGTTCCCCTCTTGCTCTTTCTTTAAAAATGGTTTTCACACTGTCTGCATTTCGACAGAATTGGACCTTAGCTGGTGGTTTTTAGGTGACATTTTATCTTCAGTTTGATGGGAATTTAGATGTGTGAAGACCCCCATTTGTATACCTTGCCTCAGACTCCACCCTCATACATGTGAAAAAATACAGCTTTGGTCTTTTCAAGTTGTTTTTTTTAACATGATTTCTATAGGCAATATAAGATTAGCATTGACATTAATTTCAGAAATTATTTTCTTCTATAAAGCTAACTGTTCAATACAGGAAGATTTTCTTGTAATCCATGCTTAGTGATATTTGGTATCCATCTATAATAATAATAATAATAATAATAATAATAATAATAATAATAATAATAATAATAATAATAATAATAATAAATGTACAGTGGTTTTTGAACACTTTGTGTTGTTTTTTTTATTTTTAATTTTTTAAGTCACATTCTATGTGCAATAATATAAGGAACAAGTTAAACAAATGAATGATTAAATTTTTATATGTTCTGACTTATTGTCCATTCTCAGAGACTACTGCGATTCTGAGTGCTGTATTAACACTTTCACACTTAAGTGACTTAAATGAGTGCTGTATTAACACTTTCACACTTAAGTGACTTTAATAAGTTCTGTATTAACACTTTCACACTTAAGTGACTTAAATGAGTTCTGTATTAACACTTTCACACTTAAGTGACTTAAGTGCTGTATTAACACTTTCACACTTAAGTGACTTAAATAAGTTCTGTATTAACACTTTCACACTTAAATGACTTGAATAATTGCTGTATTAACACTTTCACACTTAAGTGACTTGAATAATTGCTGTATTAACACTTTCACACTTAAATGACTTGAATAATTGCTGTATTAACACTTTCACACTTAAATGACTTGAATAATTGCTGTATTAACACTTTCACACTTAAGTGACTTAAATAAGTGCTGTATTAAAACTTTCACACTTCCATGTTTACTTGAAGCAGCACAATATTATTTTTCCGTCTGGGATGGAAAATGTATAGATTGATGTTTTGCTAAATATAATGTTTACTGAACGTCCCAATGACATTTGTTATTAGTAAGTACTGAGTGAGTTGGTTTGGTTTTGCTTTTGAAATCATCCCTCAATCCTGCCTCATTAGAAGGTTGAATACATGTTGAATGCTTGTATACAGTGGTGTAGTATAACGAGCCGATAAACCCAAACTTTTCTGGAGGCCAGCAGTTCACATCATCAAACAATGAAACACAAAGCTGTGTGTTCAGTCAGACAGGTCACAGTAGGGTTCACTAACCCTTCCTTCGCCCTTACTCTCGGACATTGTTTACCTCTGTAGCGTGTGTAGTACAGTAGCACGTGCTGTCACATATTTTTACACAGACACTTCAACACAATTCATCCCTGTTAGTCAGAGATGATAGTTGATGAAGGAGCTGGGACACAACGCGGGACACATGGTGTGAGGCTGTATTTGACATGGTCCCAGGCCGTATTTGTATGTAACGAACCGTGCTTAGAGAACATAATATTTGTCAGTAAGTTTAGGGGTTTATACTGTATTTTAATTTAGAGAGTTGATTATATTTTCATCACTGTGTCTAACATTTTTTGCAATTTAGTGTGATGGTGTCCCCTAGATCTGTGTGTGTGTGTGTGTGTGTGTGTGTGTGTGTGTGTGTGTGTGTGTGTGTGTGTGTGTGTGTGTGTGTGTGTGTGTGTGTGTTTTTACATAAAACACGGCTTGTGTAGGTGTAGGTGTAAAATCACTTTCTGCAAAGTGCAATGCAGCATGTGTCAGAGCAAGTTGTTAAGGTTGTGTGTGTAACCACAAACAAGCATGTTTGGTGTGCGTGTGTGTGTGTGTTTGTGTGAACAGCACTGGGAAAGCCGTTCGCCTCTGTACCACCCGCCCACACACCGCTCTTTCACAACTGACATTTACACACTGTTGCATTTTTCTCATTTACCCCCTGTTCGTTTTCCAGACTCGCTCTTTTCGGTTGAAAAAAAAAAAACACACAGTTTCAAATATGCTGAGAAGAAACGAACACAAACGCACGGATAAAGAGTTACAGAGGCATAAATTATGAGTAGTCTCTCAGGCTCAGTAATGAATTTATAAATACATACGGTAAACTACCATAGTTGATAATGCTGAGGTAAAGATGCAGTGTTGTTTTCTGTTAAATAAGATGTGTTGAGTGTGTAGATGTTTCTTGTAAAGTAAAGGTGTTGGTAAAGTTGGCAGATCTACAGTATTTGTTCCATGGGTTTAATGCGTACCTGTAAATCTTAAGCCTGAAATATAGACACTTAAATTGAAAGGGTTAAATACATGTCATACACATGTGACCGATAATTAATAGAAAGACCTAATACTTTCTTTGCAACTCTGATTTTTTTAAATAATTAAACAATCTTGCCTGAGAATATAAAAGAAGTAACCGTTCACAGAAACCTAGTCCTGGTCCAAATTTGTTCCAACTGTCGGCAGCTCTCTCTTCCTTCCTGCGGTTCAGCAGAGTTAATCCCTGGCTCCTCAGGCCCTTCTTCAAGAATAGCCCTCCCTTTCTAACCAAAACAAGGCCATCAGGCGGCTTGGAAATCCATCCTGCTCCCCGATTTAAAGAGGCTAGATGGAAAAGCTGTTGATTTTCCTGATTGGATTTAGCTGTGTGAAAGTGAGCCGGAACTCTGTGGTTCTGGGAAAAGCTCAGAATGAAAAAGAGTGACCAAGAGTATTAAAAAAAGAAGAAGAAGGTTTAAAGGGCAAATGATGTCATTACTTTCCTGTAGTGTTGAATATAATGTGGACTGTAATGGGTTTATGCTGTGAGTTCAGGTCCTTCTATGCGGTTTGATAGAGGACAGAATATTAAACGCGAGTCCCGTTTGGTTTCTGTCCTGCAGTTTTATTTCAAATCATTAAAGCTCTTGAAGTAAAGGACTGTTTCAAGTTTTTTTTTCCTGTAGTGGTTTAGTGGAAATCATTCAGTGAGGTTGTGTTTTTCTACCTAGAGTTTATTCATTTCACTTCACAGATTGGACATCTGCTAACCATTTTAAACGGTAACTACTGTAGATTTGTAAAGTTCGTCACGACAAACTTTGATGCAAGTGTTCGCAAAGGCCGGTGTTTTTTGGGGGCGAGTGGACATAAGGGAAGCAAGTAGACAGAAAGCTAGGGTGCCAAAACCTTTGGAAGTAAGTGGAGATGAGCACGTGACATCATCAGAGTACCCGTGAGGAAGTTAACCTCATTGTGCTGAGTGTTTTGATATGTCACATGTCCATGTTGTAAAAAGTTTTTTGATTTAGCATATATTGGGGGCGGGGCTGCGGCACAACCGAAAGGCCAGTCGGTACACCAATTTAAATCTTTGTTCAGATTATCACCCTAAAGGAGCTGGCCCAGTTTAGTGTAGGTAGTTTGAAAGCTTGCAGAGTTATAAACCTCCAAATTTTATAATAGGAGTCTATGGAAAAAAGGCCAATTTGTGACCCGGTACCTGAAGTACCGGTACTCGGATCGCTTAGAAAAGTAATAGCAACAAACTTCAGACCAGCGTCTACAACATATCCTAATTTGGTGCATGTGGCTCGAAAGCCCTAGGAGGAGTTACTCTTGATAAATTTTTGTCTAAGCTTAAATAGGAAAACAGAATGTTGGCTTCTACAGAGCGACATCATTACAAACCCATTCTCACAAAGCATTTTATTTTAGTGGAATCCTAATCTCAGGGAATTCAGAGGACGAATTCTGAATGAATCCACAGCCCATAAAATAGAGTTTGTGCTTGTTTTGGGGTCTTTCCCATGTCACACTAAACAGTTGTGGTTAATAGCTCATATGAAAGTAGATGCTTAAACCTTTAAGAATGTGTAGTTTTTTATAAGCATTTCTGTTTTACCTAGGGGTGCTATTGTTAAAGATAAGTTCCAAAAATCTTTATTTTTTTCCACACAAAATCGAAAGTGTAATAAATTGTGACATTAAACCCATTTGTGCTTTCTGAGATGCCCAAAGTGCTTGTCCTTAAGCATCTAAAATTTAAAGGCATTATCCGATGCCTGAACATGACTCCTGCCTCATTTTATATTAGATTTGTGACAATAAATCCATTCATTTGTTTAATACTGATTAAAATATCTGATAAGTCAATGGAATAAAATGCTAGTGTACTGGTAAAAAGGGTTTAATGTAGCCTTAGTGTATCATGGGAAGTGCCTGCATCATGGGAGGTGAATGTGGTATAAGTATTGGCCAACTTTAATGTATTTTGGGTTATTTTATACAGTTTGCACCTAAATATGGCATGTAAAAGGGATATTCTGTGCATTTTTGAGTGTTTATAGAACAGATGTACTGCTAATGTTACTATCAAAATATTGTACTATTATTTTATTTCCATCGATAATTCACTCGGAAATGTTTGTGTTCGATTAAAGCAGAGGAATTTGGTGTTGATTCAGTTTTAGAGAGTTAGAAAGCAATAACCTCTTTTTATGTCAGCAATTGTTTATTATGTAGGTGCTTTGTGAGTATTTGTTTACATGTCTGACACCGATTTCCCTTTATTATTCATTATTATTTGCTGTATCATCCATTTTTTGTTTAAAATAAATCCCTTTGGATTATTGTTTTTAATTCTGTCCCTGAGTCCTTCAAGAGTGCGGTATCAGAGAAGGATATTAAAATACATTTGAGAGACACAAAGTAGCTGAACCGCAGCACTAAAGTGCTTAGGCCAGGCAAACCTAAGAGGGAAAAGTGCCCTACATAAAATGGTGATGAGGATGGGATTTACCCTCCTCTCTGGTACCCTACAAGAAAGCACACACAATATGGCTATTGCTATTTGAGAAAAAATCAGCAATGATTTACTTTTGAAAACATCCTTCAGAAGTAACCCTCTCCTTCAACCTGAACCTACCCGATAGTGTAAAGAGGCAAGAATGGACAAGACTTGTGCTGCCAATCTGCTTCCTTATGGATGAAGGGAAGTCTGATGACTGACTTACATTGTTCCTTCTCAGTTCTAATTCCGGCTCCATTGAGTCAATCATTAATGCTACGGGTGAGATCTTAGAGAAGACAGCAAAACCCCAAAATGACAGTAGTGCTTACTGTCTTTTACACACATTTTCTGGCACAATTCCCACTCCTGCTGCAGAACAAACAATGGGGAATTTGGTTGACCAAGCGAAGCTGGTGATAAATGAGTGTGAGTGTACTGGGACACAGAAACGAAGAAGTTTCTCAGGGACCTGCTCTGGAAACCATTAAAGCTGTGTAGTCTGATATGATACAGCTGAGGTTAACAGGACAAATGAAGCACCCACCGACATTCCTGAGCCTTTTGAACGAAATATGCGGAGCGGATGAAAATGAAGCAGTCAGGCACAAGATATCAGCCAACTCTGATTATTATTATTATTATTATTATTATTATTATTATTATTATTATTATTATTATTATTATTATTATAGTATATAATAGTATAGTAGTATAAGTAGTATATATACACAGTATATATATATATATATATATATATATATATATATATATATATATATATATATATATATATAATATATATATATATATATATATATATATATATATATATATATATATATATATATATATATATATATAGTATATAATAGTCGGATAAGCGGTAGAAAATGAGTGAGTGAGTGAGTGAGTGAGTGAGTATATAATAGTATAGTATAGTATCAGAAGTCCTAAGAACAACATAGTGTACAGACTCAAAGGGTATGGCTAATGTTTTTGTAATAACCGATTATTTAACCCACAATGCACAAGGTTTTCCTACCAAAGATCAGCAAGCAGTGACAGCATGTTTTGTTAAGTATGGATTGCCTTCCCGCGTACATCACGCCCAGGGACGTGAGTTTGAAAGTCGTCAAATAAAAGAGCTCCTAGGAATGCTGGGAATCTGCAAATCACATACAGCACCTTACCACCCACTAGGTGATTTACAGGCAGAGCACTTTAACATAACTCTTCTCTCCGTTCGCAGTACTCTGGATACATACAAGAAGAGTAGTTGGAACCAGCACATTGATCCGCTTGTACATGCCTACAACAGTGCAAAGAATGAGGCCACTGGCTACTCTCCCTTTTACCTCATGTTTGTCAAGGGTCTTATCTGCCTGTTGACATGTGCTTTGGCACTGGTGCAGATGGTCACGGAGAGGTTAAGTAGCAGCAGTATACAGAGAAAATGTAGATTGTACCTCAGGCTTTCCAGTTGGCTTCTGAAACAGCACTGAGAAATTCCCAAAGAAACAAACAACTATATGATGAACAATTAAAGTACCAACATTTGACAGCAGGAGACTGTGTGCCAAACAGAAACCATGCTTTTACTGAAAAGCACAAACTGTCGGACTGATGGAACTCTTTAATTGACATCGTCACTGAAAATACGAAGAACTTGATGGTGTATCAACTAAAGCCTGAAACTTGAACACTAAGCATGAAAACTGTTCACAGAGATCACATTTTACCCACTGTAGACACTGTGAAATTGTCAGTACCTGATGAACAACAAACAGAGCTCATAGTCACCAGTCACTACGTAGATCACAGGCTGCAAAAGGAATGAAAAATAAGCTGCCAAAAGACATCATTGATTCAACTGAATGTGAAAATCCTGAATCCTCTGTAAGAGTGATGAGTATGAAGTCTGGTACGTCTACCCAGATAAGGTCAATATACAAAAAAGGCCTCTCCCTCAGCCTATGGTAGAGCAGGAAACCGTGAGGGAGGTGACCAAGATCAGACCCACGGGCAAGTGTTGGAAGATGTGCGGGTAAGAGGATGATGCTTTAGAAAGCTGGACTTAAAAGGGGGAGACTATTGTCCAGAGAACATTTTATTAGAATAAGCAGAACCGGTTGTTCTGCACTGTTCTAAAGAGTGCTAAAGCCGGTGGACAAACTGAGCCATGGCGACTTGGTATAGTCGTAGATTCAGTCAGTGGCACTGTAAAGTAAGAGAATGTTTTAAGGATTATTTACTTTATTGTTA
Source organism: Tachysurus fulvidraco (assembly GCF_022655615.1). Lineage (NCBI taxonomy): Eukaryota > Metazoa > Chordata > Actinopteri > Siluriformes > Bagridae > Tachysurus > Tachysurus fulvidraco. The sequence continues at coordinate 5,217,225 of NC_062533.1, forward strand.
TTTATTTACTAGGTTTAAAAATGTTGTCATTTAAATCCTTTTTTTCAATATATGTGCTGTTTGGCCCTTCAAAAAACACCACAAGCGCTAAAGTTCGGTGTATGTGTACCTGAGCAAAACATAAGCTTTTATCACAGTATGCTACTTATTTTACTGGATGATTAATAGTTGTGTTCCGCGTAAGTGTTGGTACCCTTCGGTCAATTAAAGAAAAACTCACAGTGGTCACAGAAAAAACTTTAATCTGACAAAAGTAGTAATAAATAAAAATGAACCAATGAAAGTCAGACATTGCTTTTCAACCATGCTCACCAGACAACACAGTAACTACCTGGAGCCCTATATATAGGCCCAATGACTGATTACAAGATTGTAGACACCTGTGATGCTAATTAGTGGACACAACTTGTATTAACATGACCCTTTGGTCACATTATTTTCAGTCTTTTCTAGGGGTGCCATCATTTTTGTCCAGGCCTGTTCCATGTGTTTATTTTTTTTTTAAATAATTTCGTTGAAGCATGGTCGAAAAGCAATGTCTGACTTTCATTGGTTAACATTCAAAGAATTTTTATTTATTATTACTTACTTGTCAGATTAAAGTTTTTTTCTGTGACCATTGTGAGTTTTTCTTTCATTGGCCGAAGGGTACCAACAATTTTGTCCATGTGTGTAGGTGTGGGTGTTTGGAATTTGGGGAAAAGAAGAGACACTGGGAAAAGAAAAATAAATTAAAAGTTTGTCCAGAGTTAAGTTAAGTCTATTTTAAGTGTTTAAGTGTCAGTTTTTTACACTGACGTGTGGCATTGTGGCCCTGAAAGATTCGCCGCAAGTTACTGATTAGAAACCGACTGTGGTGAAGTTTAACGTTTTTAATATTAGTTAAGTTATAGTGTTACGATATTCCCTTCATTATTCATCATCATTTGCTGTATCATCCACTTTCTAGACCTTTGGCAGATTCCTGCAAGAAAGATAATAGCATGGAACCAAAGAAGGATATTAATATAGAGTCGTGAAACACAAAGTATCTGAACCTTAGCTATACCCTAAAGAGCTTAGGCCAGGCAAACCTAAGAGGGAAATGGGTGCTACAGTCGGAAGAGCAGATTTAATCTTGACATTTTCTATAGATGTTTGTCCATCTTGATATGGTCTGTTGATATGGTAATAGTCTATAAAATAAATGATATGCCGGCTCAGCTATCACAAACCACATGTTTATGACCCACAGACTAAATTGTCTATTATTTATTACTGATCTGTAAAGACCCGCTGCTGCACTTAGCTGACTGTTTCATCAGCCTTTTTTGAAAGCAGCACACTGATGTCTTGTCAGCATCTTCCTCTCCCTCCCAGATTAAAGCGTTAGGTCAATCATGAAAAGTATATCCATATGTACACCATCAGAGGGAATAGATATTATAGTGAAGGATTTTCTGTTATTGAAACTGAGCAGGACAGACAGACCTACAGACAGACATAGTTTCTGGCGACTTATAAAATAAATAGTGGATACAGGTTGATTCTGATAAGAAGATAATCTTTTATCCATGCTTATGTGTGTGTGTGTGTGTGTGTGTGTGTGTGTGTGTGTGTGTGTGTGTGTGTGTGTGTGTGTGTGTGTGTGTGTGTTAGATTCTTTATGTGTCAGGATAACTAAGTACAGGCATATCATTGTTATACTTGAACCCCCTGACCTTCCCTAGCCTGTTCTTATCAAATACAGAGATAACGATACAGTAAACCTACACACACACACACACACACGTGCAAGCAACTGCGATATGTTGCACCAGTGTCTTTGATTAAGATATGTCATCACTCATCCCTCCCTTTCTGAATGCCTGTCTAGCCTTGTCTGGTTTGAATGGCTGAATGGAGATTTTTAAAAGCACAATAAGCCACATTCATCCACATCCACAAAGGCTGGTTATGTCCATCCTGACAAACATCAACGCTGATCCAGACACCATCTCCTTCCCTGTTCCCCACGGCGCCTGCTGAGAGAGGTCATCTCCCTCGATTGCCCCATCTCTTAGTCTTTACCAGGTCAGGAGTTCAATTACAAACCTCAAGTTTCCAGTGTAACAAGTCTAACCCAATCCTCCCACTCCCACTTCTGCTGTCTGACTAGTAGTTGAGTGGCATGAGTCACAAAATTGGCTTGGAAATATAGTGGAAGTGGATGCTTAAAGGTGTAGAGAAAGCAGTGTGTTCTCCACTTGGTTAGATAGAATCAAAAATTTCCCAGGAATATGTTGATGTTAATCAAATGCCCTTATGGTGTCTTAAAATTTCTAATAGCTTATGCTCATAACTGCACATTTTTATTTGTAGTTTTTTTTGCACATTCCTTTCCTTTTTCTTATTATTCTTATTAATCCCTTATATTTAATTTAGTCATTTATTTACACAGTCTAAGGATGTGTAGGCCAGGTTTTCATTTTCACTGCAGGTTGTACTGTGCATGTGACAAATAAAATCTTGTGTCTTGAATCTTAGTGGAAAATAATCTGTCAGATATCCCTGTGGTTGCATTCTAGTAAACAGCAAACAGCAAACAGCAAATTCTAGCAAAAAGACGCCTGAATGTTAAGAAATCATCACCAGTTTGTAATAAGTTCCTGGCTGTCTGTTTGTTTGTGATACAACTGTGGCGCTTTCTAGACCTTTGGCAAATAGACCTTAATGATCTAAGGCTAAACCCAACGCATATACACAACAAAATCTCAGAGACTAATGCAGCTAGCTAACGAGTATAATTTAGTATCTCAGCAGTCCACGCTGAGGGCTTAGTGTAAATATCCTAAATGTTATTTAACATCTCCACCCAGATTAGAGGGTGCTACCAAAACATACATCTCTCTCCCTTTTTTGTTTGCTCTTCTCTCATATTTTTGTTGGCCATTTTTTTAACAAGATGTTCTTGATTTTCTTTGTTCTTTCATTTTCTTCGCTTGGGAGTTAGTTACTCCTTTTTACCGCGAATCATTAGCTTTGTGGCTCTGAAAAGATCATGAGTCATAAAATGGTAATCCAATGCAGATGTGGGATCAATTAAATATGATACTGACATTTTGGCATTACAGAGCTCTGGGTTCAGCTGGAAAAAATGGCTTCACCCTGCGATTGCCTTTAAAAGTTAAAATGTTTTTAGTGGGTATCTGTGATAATAAGATACTTGGATCTTTAATATTTTTAGTGGTTTAGGTTCTTTCCTGTCGCTTTGCTCTGGAGAGCCATGTTGGTGCAAATCGGCTCCATTGTATTAAAGATATTTGGGAAATGCCCAGGGCAAGGTTTTACACAGACATTCCACTCAAGCTTTTCGGTTACGACGTCCTTCATATTCTCTTCAATCTGGCCTAAATGACCTCTGAGCTAGGGTGATTACCATAGCATAAGGGTGAGAAGAGAGGAAGGGAGTATAAAAAGAAAAGGGATGAAATGTAGAGAAATTACATAAATGCAGAAGAAATATAGAAAATCCTGATGGAATGTGAGGGAACCTAATTGAGGAGAGAGTTCTCAACTGAAGCGTTTTAAGCATAATGAGGAGAACAGAATGACTTTATTTAATTAAAATGGAATAAAGCGTTTCATCGGGAAGGAAAAGAAACTTATTAAAGAGAAATATCGTGTGAGGGGACTAAAATTATTAAAAGAAAATAAACAAGTAAGGATGAAATAAAATATAATTAAACAGAATATGAAATTCAAAAGTGCTCAATTAAACTTATAGGTGAACCTTTTAAAAACATGCAGTGTAAAGTAACACCCAAGTTTTCCACTGTTTCTGTAGTAAACAATAAATGTTTGGTAAGGTAATCGATATGAGACTCGAAGAAGGCAAGAATCGAGGATGACGCCCAAAAAGATCGTGTACATCAGAATCGAGTTGGCAAATTTGTCATCACTGATTTGTTAGGGGGGGCACGGTGGCTTAGTGGTTAGCACGTTCGCCTCACACCTCCAGGGTGGGGGTTCGATTTCCACCTCCGCCTTGTGTGTGTGTGTGGAGTTTGTATGTTCTCCCCGTGCCTCGGGGGTTTCCTCCGGGTACTCCGGTTTCCTCCCCCGGTCCAAAGACATGCATGGTAGGTTGATTGGCATCTCTGGAAAATTGTCTGTAGTGTGTGAGTGTGTGAGTGAATGAGAGTGTGTGTGTGTGTGTGTGTGTGTGTGTGCCCTGCGATGGGTTGGCACTAAATCCAGGGTGTATCCTGCCTCGATGCCCGATGACACTTGAGATAGGCACAGGCTCCCCGTGACCCGAGAAGTTCGGATAAGCGGTAGAAAATGAATGAATGAATGAATGAATGATTTGTTAGGTTTACCCAATTTATAGATATATTGATGGATAAACAGTTCAGAATTCCAACATGAACATGGTGATGAGTTTCTGAGACAGAAATGTGTCAGCTACTGTATGTAGTTTTAGAGATTTCAGCTTTCTACCAAAATGAAGTTTAAGGTTTGATTATGAACTTTGAACATATTGGCACAGAAAAAAGGGGAAATACAGGAGTGACAACTAAGGATGAGAGACTTCAGCTGGAACTGTACTGTTACCATTGACTGCCAGTATGGTACTGTAAGTTGTATGGTTATTGGTACCGGCTTGTGATTTTCATCACTAGGACCTTGTCAAGTCAAGTCAAGTCAACTCAAGAAGCTTTTATTGTCATTTCAACCATACTGTATAGCTGTCGCAGTACATAGTGAAATGAGACAATGTTTCTCCAGGATCAAAATGAAGTACATTTGACGACACAATACAAAGACAAACACGCATTGCTATATTGCCTCTGTCATTACATTTTTCATTATGGTATCGTCTTTTCACTCAGATCTGAAAAAGGACATGGTTTACACAGTAGTTTTGTTCCCATACTCCATGGACCGCAAAATAAATTGTTAGCTGAATGAAAATTAGTAGGTGATTTTTCTTGTGGGTTAGAGGGGTTTGCCCGAGTCCAGCCGTAAATCTGGTGATATCATTGAAGACACTGCCACTGTTATAATCTAAAACCCATTCCAGCTGTCTCTCAAGTGGAAAAGCAACAGTAGACCAGCACTATTGTACTGCCTGCACAAAGGAGTAGCACATAAACATAGACTCACTCGGTATAAAGCTTCTCCAGCTGTGCCTTTGTTCTTGAACTCCCCCGTTTTCCCAGGTATTATGGAAATGCCTGTACTTTTTTTTTTTTTTAAATCAAAGAGGAAAATATATTAATAATAATAATTATAATGACAATAATAACGATGAAGACAGTAATAGTATCACACAAGACAAAATGTAAATGTAAAATTGGGTATGAGGAAGGTGACAATATCAACAGTAATAATAATAATAATAATAATAATAATAATAATAATAATAATAATAATAATAATAATAATAATAATATTGAAAAATCCAATTAATAAGAAATAGTAATAATGGTATTAGCAGTAGTAGTAATGATAAATATATTTACAAATATACTCACTGTAAATGCCTGTACTGACGATACATTTTATATTCTTATTGTTCACATATAGAACGAAATAGTATTACTTTAATCCTGTATACCACCATCGACTGCTGTAAAATGATCCAGATAATTAATTATAGATCAATTGTATACTAATTTAGATCACAGTAATGGACCAGATCTTTAGCGGACCTTCTGAAATAAAATTCAGCATATCAGTATTTATATATGTCAAATATTAATCATTATGTCTGAAAACTTATAATAGGGTTCTGAAGGACATTTGTACCGTATGTGTAATAGACCAGTGTGGAACCGGAGCCCTGGAGCATGTGTTTGGATACAGACAGCGTCGATTACACGAGTCTACAGCCTGTAATGAATCTCCCAGCAGTGCTAATTTAGGGAGAAATAGACGTTTTATTACATTTCCAGAGTAATGAAACACATTTGTATCTGTTTCCAGTGTCACTCACCAGTTCAGTAAATTCAAACAAAAATTAACCCACAGACAAAGACACGTTTGTTTGATTCGCGGTTTTCGTCTCTATATGATGTGGTCGAGGTGTTTATTTGGTGATATCTTCCGATCCTGGCTTGATCCCATCAATCACAGATCGGGTAATAGATAGATAGATAGATAGATAGATAGATAGATAGATAGATAGATAGATAGATAGATAGATAGATAGATAGATAGATAGATAGATAGATAGATAGATAGATAGATAGATAGATAGATAGATAGATAGATAGATAGATAGATCAATCTATAATATATATATATTACTCGATCTGTGATTGATGGGATTTGAAGGAGAATTTATACAAAGCTTAGCTGCATGGGAGAACGGCCACATTTTTTTAAAGATGTCCAAGATTAGAATAAAGCTAGGACATGTAACGCCTAATGTGTGTCAGGTTTAGATTGCCTTTCATATTAATAACATATACAGTACGCTTCCAGTCACCATTACCGCAGTGGTGTATTGCATCTCTCCATGTCAAAGGCACTGGCACTTGTAACGATCCCGAGAGCAACAAAGTCCAGCTGTAGAGAAAGTCATGAGAATATAACCACAAATTTATTCTCTTTAAGATTTCTCAGGCAGGACAGTGTTTGGGGGAAAAATCCCCATGTGTGGCATCGTCTTAAATGTCTTTGTTCTTAATGATTTATACAAATTCTTTTCCAAATGGAATATTACATGCCTATTGAGGTTAGACAGATAACGTCAGATGGCACGTTAAAGTCTAAGTCGTAAGAGTTGCCGTTTGAATTTTATTGCTTTTAACATTTTCCTAAGATGCATCACCACCTTTCTTTCCCATGGACCTGCACCACAACGTCCACCCACACAGCTTCACATTCCTGTTGTGGTCTAAGGGGCTTCGGTTCACCCCCAGCAGGGTTCAGGGTCCTGCCACTG
>NC_062533.1:5226637-5230014 GCF_022655615.1 Tachysurus fulvidraco
GTTGTAAATGAACATCAACACGATGTCCTAAAAACCGTGTCATGTGTCCTAAATCTGTACATACTATATGTCATACAAGCATCCAAAATATCCTTAGGGATGCTACAGTACTTATCTTTGACGTGTCTTCATGTTTGATAGTGTGAAGTAGAAATAAATATTTTGACTTTACTGTCACAGTGCTTACTACATTTCAGCCAAAAAAATCATTTAAAAAATAAATAAATAATGGAAATGAAAATACTGAAATACCAAACAAAAAAAAGTCAATTGGAGCATGATTAGAAAGTTGTCGAGGCTCATCAATTCGTTTTAGTTCAATTTCATTTGTAAAAAGATGAGAGAAACCAGGGTGGGGCACGGTGGCTTAGTGGTTAGCACGTTTGCCTCACACCTCCAGGGTTGGGGGTTCGATTTCCGCCTCCGCCTTGTGTATGTGGAGTTTGCATGTTCTCCCCGTGCCTCGGGGGTTTCCTCCGGGTACTCCGGTTTCCTCCCACGGTCCAAAGACATGCATGGTAGGTTGATTGGCATCTCTGGAAAATTGTCCGTAGTGTGTGTGTGTGTGTGTGTGTGTGTGTGTGTGTGTGTGTGTGTATGTGTGTGTGTGTGTGTGTGTGTGTGTGTGTGTGTGTGTGTGTGTGTGTGTGTGTGTGTGTGTGTGTGTGAGTGAATGAGAATGTGTGTGTGCCCTGTGATGGGTTGGCACTCCGTCCAGGGTGTATCCTGCCTCGATGCCCGATGACGCCTGAGATAGGCACAGGCTCCCCGTGACCCAAGAAGTTTGGATAAGCGCTAGAAAATGAATGAATGAATGAATGAATGAATGAATGAATGAATGAATGAATGAGAGAAACCAAACTCAAAAGGGAACATCATCCTCACCCTCATCACATCTGATGCTGGATCTCAAAAAGTCTGTGCTGTAAAAGTGTAAGGAATGTGATAGCTTATACACGTAACAGCATATCGTAATCATGCCTCCAAGTGACTCTAGGAGGTTTTTAAGAGCAGGTGAGTGTCTTACACTCATAGCAAAAAGGACAGACGTGTTTCTAAAGCAACAGGTGGCTGTGAAGATTACAAAGCATCGGTGAAAATGAAGACTGGTGTGAAGGGGAAAAGAACAGAGGAGAAACTCAACTATTAAGGTCTAAAGCGCACTTTTGGCTTCAGACGCATATGGCTGGATCATGAGTGCTGTCACATCAAAGAGAACGTGCGTATGGTTGCAGGTCTAAACACCAAACACCCACTCAATAGGGAGAACAAAATGATACAAAATGTTGACAGAAAAAAAAGAGAGAGAAAATGGTGTGATCTAAGAGATGTGTTTCCTGAGTGTGTTCCTTGTGCTTCGTGAGTCTTTGGGCTTTGCAGCAGCCTTGCAAAGATTATTTGTGTTTGAGGGGACTTAAATACACACAGGCTTTAATATGTCATTTCACAATGACATGCAAATGAGCGTGATTTAGGGTTTCACAACTTTTTATCTGTCTATTGTTTCTTTACACAAATTGCAATGAACAAACTGCACGAGTCACAAATGCTATGAGATGTTTTCCAAAATCGAAGATAAGCGCAGTGTAATGTAAATTAGGGGCTGAGGCTCATGCGATGTAAAATGAGATATTTTGCTTTTCTTGTTCACAATATGCAAAAACACAAGCTACACACACTCATTTTTTATTCTTTTTTCCCCCACACACACACACACACAATACACCACACCACACATACACTGAGAGATGAAAGGCGTGTGTGCCCTTGCAGCTGGCCTCTGGTGCCGTCTCCCATTTCACGTTGCCAGATGCTGCTGTCATGCGTAGCCTTAAGTTAAATTGATTTTCTCATAACTGCTTGGGCTTCAGCCTGCAGAGAAACATAGGCAGCGCTTTTATTCCCTTCATTATCTCACTTTCTATCTATCAACCTTCCACTAAAAACCTCAAATAGCACTGACCAAATAATACTGGTTATCTTACTGGGAAATATCAAACACACTGCCTGTTTTACTTCATTGCTAAAAGTATAAAAATGACCAGTCTTATTTAATGTAAATATTACACTAAAAATATATATGCAAACACAAATACAACATATTGGCTGGTGGGGACATTTATTGTAATCCTCAGAGAATCAGACCTAATTAGTGGTATAAATAAATTTATACAGAAACGTATATGCAAAGTTTCAGTGTGATGTACAAACAGCACACAATATACAGCAGCTTGACACAAGACCTGAACACAGGTATGTACATGGTGGTGCTGATCAGGGTGAAACAGAACACGGGTCAAGTGCTTTGGGAACATAAGGAAACATACACGGGCTGATGGGTAACATCTGATGGGCAAAGATCCGGCATAACTTTGAGAGATGTACAGTACGCTGTTGACGTAATCTCTTTTAATATAAATATCGAGTAAACAAAAGTGAATAAGCTGGAAGAAGGAAAAAGAAACTCATTATTTGTTGCTGCTAAAGGTGAATTGCACAGAACATTATGTAATGAACAAAATTAATAGCAAACGTTTAGAAGAAAGCTTTAAATATCTGACTCATACTGCAGAAATATGGCATGTTAGCAAGACAAAATATCTTAAACAGTCAGATTATCTGCAAAAACAGGAGAAGCCTCGAGAAATAAAATGCTTACGATGAGCAAAACTATTCAAATATGCTGTGAAAAATTATTTTGCCTACGAAATTTGTAAATCCAAAACAAAACAATGAATAAAAAAAATAGTAATACATCTAAATAATAAATAATTATTTAAAAAATAAATTAATAATAATAATAATAATAATAATAATATAATAATAATAATAATAATAATAATAAAAAAGAATTAAGCTCTATAAGTCTTATACTTTGGTTTGTACTGTAAGTACAACTTATACTACAGTATATCTGTAATCTCATTATTTATAAGGTATTTTATGAATCTTTTTGCCGTGCAAATGTATTCCCATAATAAGCATACCTTAGCTTTAAGTAATTAGAGCCAGAAAATGATTTCTTCGCTCCAAACTACCAAAATCAGTAACATCAGTCAATGTAAATCTAATGGCATGTTATTAAGAAAATGCTGAGCTACAAGTGGCATGAAGAAATGCTCAGATCGTCATGTTTTCATTCAGGTGGTCAAGCTTTGATCTCTGAATTTATGTACCAGCTGAGGCAGCACACATACACCCACACTATCATCAACACTACAATACAACAAAACACCAGCCCATCATCCCCGCCCCCTCCGTACCCCCCACCCCACCTCCCCTCCCCTCCCCCCTCCTCCCCTCTTTTTTTTTTTTCTTTCCTCCTTTCCTTCCCTCTCCCTCCTCTCCCTCTCATCTCTCTCTCTCTCTCTCTCTCT
>NC_062533.1:5230514-5255514 GCF_022655615.1 Tachysurus fulvidraco
AGATTTGTAGACACCTGTGAACGACATGGACTAATAGTGCGACACACTTGTATACGAGCGTCGACCCTTATTGGTCACATTATTATTCCCGAGGCTTTCTAAAGGCCGCAGCGGGTTGCCCTGATCATTTTAGTACCTAGCGCATAGATTCCATAGATAAGTGTATATATCTTTTTTATAATAAATTTCGTGGACTAAGACCAGATGGGTCGCAAAGCAATGTCTATGACTTTACAATTGAGATTACTAATCAAAGGAATTTGTTATTTTATTATTGGTTCACGTACTGTCAGATAAGTATTTTAATTTCGTAGTAGACATTGTGAGTGGTTTTAAAACTTTCATATCGCCTGAAGAAGGAGATAACCACAGATATACATTTGTCCATTGTAGTGCTAGGACCGATGTCAGAGGTCGTAAAAGAGCGAATTATGCCGCGAAATGAATTGAGACACATGCCCGAGAAAAGAAAAACTATAATTAAAGCTAATTGAACTCCATGGAGTATCAAGATAGAGTGTCTATAATATAGCTGTTAAGGTGATCGAGGTTATTAGCACGCACGACTGCCAAACTAATGCAGCATGGGTTGGAAGGGGGCCATGGGCTGGCTCATTAGTGCACAGTCCCTGAAGCATTCGCCGCCAAAAGCTACTGAGTTAGTAAACCTGCAGCTGCCTAGCCGCATAGCAAGTTCTAGAGCGTTGTGGTGTTTAATAATTTCAGTATATCAGTTATATAAGGTGTTATACGCTATATCTTTACGGCTATCGATTTATTTCATCAAATCATTTAGCAGGTGCCTTATCCATCACTATTACTACGCACCTTTGCGACCAGCAGCCATTCCATGGCAAGAAGTAAACGATAGATACCAAGCATAGCCGAACACAGAGAAGGATATTATTATATAATGACACGGTCGTGACAATAACACTAAAGGTAATCTGAACCGATTAAGCCCATAGTACCATCAAATGCAGCTTCTCATTTGGCCAGGCCCCAAACCTAAGAGGGAAGATAGGTAGTGCCTGCCGGAATACAGTCGCACGTAAGAGACCAAGCATATTCAATCTACAGTACATTTTCTCATTATCGATGTTGTAAACACATTCTAGGCAATATTGGTAATGATTCGCGTCGTGGGGAGCTCAGGCCCCCCCGCAAGGCGCAGCGCTGAGTATCGGCTAATAAGTACTATAATAATATGACAATTTATGCGGCCTACAGCGATATACACAAACCACATGCTATTTATGACTCACAGACTAAATTGCCTTCTTAATCATTACATTTACTGCATCCTGTAAATGAACCGCGTGCCCTGCGTGCGATGAGCTTGACTCTGTTCATCATGCCCTTATATTATTTTGATAAGCAGCACAGCTACGGATCAGTATTGTCAGCATCTCCTCTAGCCCTTACCCAGCCATTAAAGCCCGCGTGGTTCAGTAGTCAGTCAATCATAGCAAAAGCTATGTCATCATATGTTACACCTATCAGAGTGCTGACATGCGGAATAGGCCAGTAATATATAAGTGCAAGGCCCATTTGACAGCTGTTATTGAACACGTCGGATGCAGAGACTAGACAGAGCCTAACAGACAGACATCAGTTCTGCCGCGACCTCTTATAAAATAAAGAATAGCCCTGGATACAGCGTTGAATTCTTGGATAGAGATAGATTAAGGTTCTTTCGTAGGTCCCGAGAATGCCCCTCTTATAAGTGTGTGTGTGTCCGCTCGTGCTCTGACGCCTTGCTGCCTGCGCCATACAGGACCCCTGAAGGTTATGTGTCACCCCGCGGAATGATGAGACAGTAGCTGTGCTGTGACATGTCGTGTAGATGTAGTGTGTGTGGCGTGCCGCTGTAGAGGAAGCGCTAGCCTTTTCTCAGTGGCTGCTCGTGTGTTGACTTGCTGTCGATTATAGCCCGTTACTTTAGGTGCTCAGGGGGCACTAAGCTAAGGACAGGCTGATATCATTTCCATTATACTTGTAGAACCCTTGACGCGTTTCCACTATTGCCAAACCTGACCCTAACTATATAGCAAATACAGCAGATAACGAGAATACACGGCCTAAAACCTCACACACACACCATCACACACGCGGTTGGAAACCCGGCAGTGGGACTAGAAACAGCTATTAGTGCCCACCAAGCAACTGCGACCATTGGACTTGCCCCACCAGCTAGTCTTGATTCAAGAGAATATGCATCATTGTCTACTTCATACCCTACGACCCATTCACATGAACATGCCCTCGTAAACTAGCGCGATTGCTCTAAGGTTTATCGATCGGGCTTCTATACATGATATGCACGCAGGACCATATTTTAAAGCACGAATAGGCCCACATAATCTATCCACATCCACACATTCCGGATGCGCTTATGATCCTCGACCTAGACAAAACAGTCAACGGCTAGATCCAGACACCTAATCCTACCTTACCTGTTCCCAGCGGCGAACTAGGCTGAGAGAGAACCTAGATCATAACGTCCCTCGATGCTCCACCAGTGGCTATCTTATGTCTTTACCTAGGGCTCAGCGGAGTTCTATTACAACCTCAAGCTTATCCAGACGTCCCCAAGTAGATCTGCTATACAAAGCTCCTTAACCCAATACCTCCACATCCCCACTATCTGCTCGTCTGAGGTAGCTAATAGCCTCTGCCCAGCCTGAAAGCACCATCGACGAGGCTCAGCTAAATTGGCTATAGGAGATAATAGTGGCTGCGTAAAATGGCGGATGGGCTTAAGAGGCCCCGGGTAAGGCGTAATGCGGAAAGCAGCTGTGATTCGAATCAAGACTGAGTTAGAAGTAGCAGAGTAGCAAAATGGATTCCAGGAATTATGTTGATGTTTGAATCAAAATGAGCGATTCCTTATGCGGTCACGCTGTCACGTAGAGTCGTTCAGGTCTTAAATTTCTATATAAGCTATTTATGGCTGCTACTCCGCACATCTTATTATTATGTGCTAGTTTATTTCTCATAGCACACATGTCTTTACGTATTCTTCTTACGTTCAGTCTACTTCTTATATAAGAGTCCCTGTATATAATCTAATTTGAATGGTCAATTTTACTTTCACACATTGGTCTATAGAAACGATGAAATATTGACGAGTGGCAATCAGCCCGAGCCATCCGTTTTCATATTTGCACTGCAGTGTTTTCATCGTATCTGCTGCATGGATTGACCTGCACAATTGAATAAGAATGCTCTTAAGAGATGTCCCTATAGAAAAATCTTAGGTCGAAAATAATCTAGGCTCAGATATCCTCGTGGAATGCCCCATTCCTAGAATAATAAACCAAGCAACAGCCAAACTAGCAAATAACTCTAGCAGAAAGAGCGCTCCCTAGAATGATAATGAATCATCACAGATTTAGTAATAAAGTTCCCAAGGCTTGTCTGTTTGTTGTGATACAACGATGTGCGCAGCCGCCCTTTCTAGCCTTAAAAAGGCGATACATAGACCAATAATGAGCTAAGATGGCTAAACACTGTAACCAGGTACTAACGCATATACACCCACCCCCCCCAACATCTCAGAGACTATTAGTCGCAGTAGCTTTCCCATTTAAACTGACAGTAAATAATTTAGTAACTCAAGCATGCTCCAGCGCCGGCCAGGGCGGATTATATGCTGTAATATAAATTCCAACAATAAATGTGTATTAACATCTTTCAACCCATACGATATCAGATGAAACGCGACTGACTACCGAAAACATACATCTCTCTACCCTATTTTTTGAATTTGACCCCTTGCTCTATCATAATGTTTCTTGCATTACTGAACACCGAGCCCCATTATTATTTAATCAAGCATGTTCCTGATATTTCTGCAATTCTGATTTCTTCGAATCTTTTTCGCTTAATAGGAAGATATAGTCTACTCCCTTTTTACCGGCGCAATCGATTAGCTTCTGCTAGGCTCATGAAAGTCTACATAGCAACAGTCCATAGAACAATTCGCCTATCCAAAAATGCCAGATTGCACAAGAAGTGTACGGAATCAAATTTGAAAATATGGATACTGACATATTAGCAGCTATAATACAGGCAATGCTCTGGCACCGTTCCACGCCCTGAGTGAAAATGGGCCCTTTCAGGCGCCTCGCGATGTGCACCTTTTAAAAAAGTTAAAAATGCTATTTTGAGTGAGAGTGGCGCGGTATGCTGCCTGATAAATAAGATATTGCGGACACGATAACTTATAGAATAAACGTGCAGTTAGCATAGGTAATTAGCGCATTCTTTCCTGTCGGGCCCTAATAGGCTCTGGGGTTAAGATGGATCCATAGTAGAGGCTAGCAAAGCTGGCGGTCCATTGTTTGATTAAAGATATTTGGGAAATGCACCCAGAGATCCCGAAGCACCAAGAGTTTAACACAGAAAACATTCACTCAAGCTATTTAGTCGCCGCGTATACGACGTCCTTTCATAAATATTCTCTTCAATCTTGAAGCCCCTAACATGAACCTACTGAGCTAGGGTGCTTTACCAGCCATAAAGCCATATAGGCGTCGAAGAAGGCAGGCCATGGATTGGCGGAGAAGGCCCGAGTAGTAAGAATAGTAAAGAAGGAAGTGAAAATGGTGGTAGCCAGTAAAGTTACATAAGATGCCAGTCAAGAAATCAATCTAGACTAAATCGTGAGCGACCGGCAATTAGCTGAAAGGTTGTGTGAATCCCTACTAATTGAGGAGTTCGTAGGAGATCTAGAACGACTGATAGCGCTCTATAATTACTACAGTGCATAATGTAGCTAGAGAACAGAATTGCAACTAATATATATAATGCTCAAATGCGAAGATACATAGCGTTTCGACTCTTTGTGGGAAGAAGAAACTAATTCAATAGAAGAAAATATCGTCTGTGGAACAACTGACCAGCAGTGTCGCCGCTAGAGCTCTGGAAATTATTAACATAGAAAGTAAACAAGTAGGACTGAAATAAACAGTATATTAAACAGAGAGGTATGAATCATAAGACGTCGTTTTTACCCTCAATTAAATCTTAATAGTGAACTCTTAATATAAACACTAGCAGCTTGATTAAAGTAACCCAGCCCAAGTTTTCCCACCGTTTCTGTATACGGTCACTGTAAACAATAAGTAGTTCGGTAAAGAGTAATCGATACTGCCCGACTTCGATTGGAGGGCCCAAGAATTCTGCAGGATGAAACGCCGCCAGAAAGATCGGTGGAATAGCATACAGAATCGGATGTTAGGCCAAAATTTGTACAATACATACCCGTGATTGATTAGGGGGAACTTAGGGGGCGGAGCAACGGTGCGCTTAGTCAGCCGATTTAGCAGAAGTTCGCCTCAGCACTCTCCTAGCTCTTCGTTCCTGGCCTCTCACCTTGAGAAGGATCGCATGCGATGATAGCACGGCGCAACAAAGGTTCGATAATCCACTTATCCGCCTGTCGATAGCTGTCGCTGGCGTGGGAAAGAAGAATGGAGTGGTGATGACACTATGTATAATCCCTCCGTCTTAGCCTCAGGAGCAGCCCCCTCGATTTCTCTCTCGACGGTACTCGCGTATCCCTCCACACGGCTCCAAAGACATTGGGAATCGCAACCGGCAAAGCCCATGCTGTAGGATTGTCTATTTGGACATCTCTCGTGCCGAAATGCTCTTCATAGTAGTGTTGCCAGAAGATACAGGGAGTGTGGTGAAGTAACAAGTCACGATATGATGGAGGATACTGTGTAAGGGGCGTGTGTGATGTAAGATGTGTGAATGCTCGCCCTGCGAACTGTACAGAGTTCGGGCCACACATAACATCGCATACCAGCTGATATCCAAAATGCACCTCCCTGCTGACACTTGCGCCCGATGCACCCTTGAATGTATAGAGCTCACGGCGCCTCCCGTTGAGCCTAAAGAGGATTAGTAGAATACCGTGATAGACGTTGGGGTATTAAGCACTTTAGTTATAGAAATGATCGCCGTTATCCCTATTGGATAATGATGAATGCAAGTGGATGTGTCAGCACAGTATTATCCCTTACCAATATAATAAGACCTATGTTGCCATCGCGAGTATAACAGTTCACGTCATTCAACACTTCTGATATGATATGCACTGGAAGGAGATATCGACATGTATTCTCAGATGGCACAGTAAATGACCTAGTCAGCTACCTGTAGTCAGGGTTACTTGTAGAGATTTCAGCCTTCTACAAAATGCATTAGTTTTAGGAGGTCTATGATGAGTATGAACTAATCTTGCACGCTTATGCAATTGGAACAAGAAAATAGAAGCCGGAAAATACATTTGAGATAGGAGGAAGCAGCACTAAAGCCGATTCGCAGTATGCACATTCAGGCATAAGTAACTGATAACCACCTGCCTTCACCAATTTGCCATCTAGCCCAGACTGTAGAGTTGCCCCGCAACTACCCTCATAGAGCCCTACTGTATAAGTATTAGTCCATTTGAAGCGATATTGGCTCACTGGCAACTTGCCTGCATTTAACATCGCCTAGGAACCTTGTCAAAGATTCATATGCCGTCTGAAAGCCGCTACATCTCAAGAGAGCTTGCTATGTCGGTCATTATCAACCATTACTAATATAGCGTAAGCATGCGACAGTACATAAATCGTAGAATAGAGACACCGAGACTTGGAGTTTCACTCCAATTCGCCGATGACCTAACAAGGTGCAGCGACCTCCGAACATTGATCGGCAATCACAAATAACAAGAGCAAACAGCGCATATGATATATTGCCATCACTCGTCTATACATTTATTCTATGTATACTCTCTAGGTTGCGTTATCGTTTTTCAGTGCTCAGAATGTCTGCAAAAATATGGCATCATGGTATATAAAACAGTAACAGTTATTGTAATCAGCCATACTCCATAAACGACACGCTTGCCCATAAATAAATTAAGTTAGCTAGAATGAAAATTAGTGGATCGATTTTTCTGTGGAAAGTTACCTTAGAGGCCCAGCGATATTGCCCGCGGAGATCCAGACCGTAATCTCGGCTGTATAAATAATCTTGAAGGACACATGTCCATTCTGTAATCCATACGATCGTAAAACCCATCCAGGCACTTATAGCTGAGCGCTCTACTCTAGGTCAAGAAAAGAGATGAGAGAAAAGGCCAACCAGTAGAGCTAGCCACTATGACCCGACTCGCCTGAAACAATTAGATTGAGCAAGTCACGCTACCATAAACTATGCAATGACTCACTCGAGAATGTAACAGACTTACTACCAAGACTGTGTCCTTTAGTATCTAATGCCCACTCCCCCCGGATTTCCACAGGATATTATAGGACATATGCCTCGCCTGCATCATTTTTTTTGTTTCTAATATCAAAAGAGCGCACCCAAATAGATTAACAAGATTAATAATAAATAATTAATAATGCACAAGCTAAATAACGCAGTGACAATGACGAGTAATGTGAAATAGTGGAATCACACTATTCTATGACACAAATGTAAATAGCTAAGAATTGCCCACGCCCGCGTATTTAGAGGAAAGAGGATGGAACGTAATATGGCAATTTCAGTTAAGTAAATCAGTAGATAAATAATAATAATATATAATAATAATAAATAATAATAATAATTAAGTAATAGAGTAATGTAATATAATAGTTGCAGAAATCCATTAAATAGAGAAATAGCTCGCAATAATCGGGCTAATTCTAGCGAGTTAGGAACAGGGTAAAAGTAGTATAGATATAGAGTCTAATATTATAGCAAATAATACTTCACTAAGTAAATGCCGTTTTATGTACTGACGATACATTTATAGGTAATTTCTCGTAAATATGTTCACATAAAATAGAACGAGGGACAAGTAGTGAATTTTGCAGATATGCACTATGAATCCGGCCACTGAATACTATATCAGGACCTGCTGTGCTAAAAGATGATCCAGATAAATTAAGTCTATAAATCAATTAAGCCCCTAATAACTATTTAGATCGCTAATGGCGCAAAATGGCACCAGATCTTTAAGCCCGGACGACTCTGCCAAATTATAAATTACAGCTCGTATATACATGTATTGTATAGTAATGTCAAGATATCTAATCATTATGTCTGCTAAACTTGTATATAATAGAGACGTATACTGAATGGACGATCTTAGCATACCGCTTATCTGAAGTGGATATAAGACTTCAGTAGTCGGACCAGTCCGGCATGCCCCGTGGAGCCATGTAGCTATTTTGCGAGGTAGCAGGCACAGCCGTCGACTTACACCGAGTATAACTTATTGACCTAATGTAATTGAATATAACCCATCGTGATAATTTAAGCGGAGCAAATAGACGTTTTATTACATTATCCCTTAGAAGTATATGAATAACACATTTGCTAGTCTGTGTTCCCCCGTAGTCCACTCACTCAGTCAGCTAGAAATATTCAACCAAAACATAAATACCTACGAAGATAGCATACAGACCACGCTTTGTTTGATTCGCCGGAAGTTTCGTTCTCTATATAGCATGTGGCATACTCTGCAGCTGGTTAGTATAATAGCTGTGAGTATACTGTCCGATCCAATGCGAGGTTAGATCCCTGACTCGCAATCACAGCATCGACGCGCTAATTTAGATAGCAAGATAAGACTATGATTAGCTAGACAGTACCTAAGCATAGCCATAGATAGATAAAAATAAGATAGCAATAGATAGACACGGATTAGCATAGCAGTAAGATAGAAGTAGATAGATAGCCACATAGATAGAATAAGATCAACATAGATAGGATAAGATAGAAAGATACAGCCGTACAGGCAATACAGAAGATAGCAGAAGTAAGGCAATAGGATAAGCCATTCAATCTTAGATATCACTAGATAAATTACTCGCCATCTGTGATCTGAAATAGATATTAGAGGGCTGTGAGCGACAGATAATTTGAAGCATGAATTTATACTAAGCCACTTAGCATATAGCCAAATACGAGCATGGGCACTAAGAAGCTGGGCCCCACATATTTATTATCACAAGCATGCTCCAAGATTGTAAGGAAATAAATTTCATCCCTGAGCAGCATTGTAACGTCCGATATATAGTGTGTCATGATGGTAGAATCCTGACCCTCTCATAGATTAATAAACATTACTCAAGATACGCATGATCAAAATGTCACCATACTAACCGGCGAGACTGAAGTAGTGCCCATCCCTATTGCATACATCTCCATAGTCGAAGAGCCCCACTCGGCAATATGGATAATCGGATACGTCTCGTGCAGAGCTCCAACTAAATGCTCCTAGACTTCAGTAGAGAATGCATGAAAATAGCCTCATGCAGAATCATAAACCACAAATTATATATCTCTTTAGCCATTTACTCATGGGCAGCCGCACAATGTAGATAAAAGTAAGGCCGCGGGAAATAATCCCCTATGGTATA
Source organism: Tachysurus fulvidraco (assembly GCF_022655615.1). Taxonomy (NCBI): domain Eukaryota; kingdom Metazoa; phylum Chordata; class Actinopteri; order Siluriformes; family Bagridae; genus Tachysurus; species Tachysurus fulvidraco. The sequence goes on from NC_062533.1 coordinate 5,239,931, forward strand.
TGTCGGCATAGATGACTTAAAATCAGTGACACTCATTGCTACTCGTAACTGATTTATACAAATTCTTTCAAATTATTGAGAATTAGTTACGGAGTAGCCCTAATTGATGGTTTAAGTGACACCGTATAACTGTACAAGATGCGCCACGTTTAAAAGCTCTAGTACGCATAGAGAACGATATAAGCCTCGTCATCTTTAACGAGATATTTACAATCCGATAGCCTTTTCTCAACATTTACTAAGGATGACCTATCATCCCGGGTCGCTCACATTCATTATAACTACCCATAGTGGAAACCCTAGCACCAGCAACGTACACCCCACACAATGTCCAACTTCACATTCCTGAGTTGTGCCGCTACTAATGCCAGTTCGGCTTCGGCATTCGACCCCGCAGCAGATCAGGTTACAGGCGTCCATGCCACTGACGTGATCTGCAACCTAAGGCTAGCACGACTCTTTATGTACTCTGAAGGCATACGAAGCACGCCAATCACTATACATTCGCCGTCACGAGCCTAGACCTAATGAACCGATGCACGATATCACACTGACAGGCAATTATATGATGGCCAAAAATGTACGACCGTTCTGCCGCCTGATTCAGATCGGTAACATTCGCCCTATTGGAAAATCAACAGAAGGGCGAGACACGATTGCAGTATAATGATATCAGATTTCTATGCGAATTTCTTTAATGAACTGTATCGAATCGAAATGGAGGTGGAGAAAAGATACATATTCGACGATTCCCTCACCACAACAAAAACTATCTCGATCTTTTAAGTGCCCGTAGTGGAAAGATCAAGATGACTAGCTCACAGTGAGAAGTGTAAACTTGAATTGCCTGCCCTCATCCTAGCACAATCGCCTATCGGGCCCCTCATGTACTATATCACACCAAGATTTCCTCATCAGCTAATAATGCAACACACCGTCATATACACTGTACTTTATACACGCCAGACTTTAAGATTGTCCGTATTAGCCAAACATGCCTTGCCGTCTTAAGAGCTCAGATATTAATCCTAACTAAAATAGCTACATAAGCTATGTCGATTAAACTACAATAGTCCACAGCTACATGCCCTGCAATATGCCATGATCGCTCCAACAGTAACTAATCACACTAATGGAAATTAGTACCAGTCCAATGATTCTGACACATCCTGCCCAGCCAGAGTCCTCTTAAGACCGAAGGGAATGGTCTGCGGACTTTGTCATATATACTAGCCGCCGACGACTTGATGATGAGAGGGCCCCCGACGTGTAACTGTATGCATCTACAGGTGCTGTCCACAAATCTCCCATCAGCATCCACACACATCCACACACACAGCACACATCAACAACACACACTACACACACACACTACACACACACACATTTACACAGCCTCACTATACAGACAATTATAGGCAAGAGAGACACCAAACCATTATTAGCAAACTATAAAAACATATGCCTAGATCATTTTGTTATGCTCTATGTCTAAAATAAATCTATGCTAGTATGCTGTGTGTGCTGCTGCCTGATGCTGAATCGTAGCTGCCGCATGCATGCCAAAGGTCTGTGCTAAGCCTAGTAGACTCGTGAGGTGGATTGTGTGCCCATTGATGACATGACAGGAAGCACAAGAGTGATAAAGTGAAAATGATGAAGGAGAGGTAGTTTTTTGTCGTGAACGAGGCCGTGGAAATAAATCAGATTGATGCACAGGAAGCCAATTGTAGTGATATGGAATGTGTTAACTAAGTAACATGGCGCTGCATGACTTATAATAGAAGCTAGGTAGGAGAATTCCCTGCAAGTTGATCAGGGATGGTCCATCTCGTGTGTCCATGTGTACTATAGAGTGTGCTGTGATACTGTAGTGTGTGACTTGTGTTTGTATAATGCGAGAACTGCATGCGACCTAACGTGCTTTTATAAACATTCTCACACCGCCAAGGCTTAAAGATCAGAGTTCCGAATAGATGATTAATTGAAAAACTACACTAGAAAGTATATTGCCCGCCAATCCGGAAGTCTTAGCCTTTACTCATACTCCTTATAGAGAGACAGCGTAAGCATCTAGCGGCAGTTGGGGGAAGTGCCAAGAGCCGGGTTTCAAGGGACAACAATTAAAGGGAATTACTGCGAGTTTGCCTAACAATGGCCATCCGGAACAAAAGGCCAATTGCGAATTGTTTATCACGGCATCCATTTGGAACAATGTCTCTTAGACTATTTTCATTAATCTTTATCTTATAACTCATCTGGCCTATCTCTAAATTCATATCTACATCAATAAATACTATCACGCTACATAATCCCCAGCATTAAAATAATTCTAAGATCAGCCGGCTTAATCACGTTTTACTATGACCTGACTGCAATCTCGTTTCTGCTTTCATCTATTGTAGAGAAACAATCAGAAGATGTCTGATTCTTCGCTATGACCCACAGATCTAGAACTGCTATCTGTTTACACAAGCTGCCACATGAACAGCCGAATCCCGTCGCTCCTGCACTAGCCCAAGAAATGGGGCGATATGCCATGCCGGAGGAAGCCAGAGGGGATGGGATTGTGGGACGCAAAAGCTAATCTGGTTTGCCGGGGTACAGGCTGAATCCGAGTAGTAATCTGCATTAGGTTTGTTCACGAGGAAGAGAAGGTGAGACCGCCTCACGACCCTAATTGACTACCTCCTAGAGAAGTCGTGGATTATCAGATGCTAGTAGGTGTGTAGTTGTGATGTGTGTGTAGGGAACAGGATGCTGTACTGCTTACGATGTATTAAACGCCCTCAGTGTGCTTGGTGTAGCCTAGGTGGCATAAAGTCGTGCGTGATGATAGGGTGAAGTGATGGCAGAACCATGTGTGTAGTAAGCCACCTGTGTGGTAAAGGTATCTGGCTGTGTGTGTGACCCCCTGTAAGTTTAGTGTGCAGAACTTGTAAGCAGGTGTGTAGCGTAACGTGTTGTTGTGTGTGTGCTGATGCATGTGTAGTGATGTGGGTGGGGGCAGGACGAAGTGTGTAGGTGGGTAAAGCTAGTCAGAGATGACGACAGTCCGGACCGAGAAGAGGCAGACCTAGCGCCAGCCTGATAGGAGAGTTTGAAGCCCGTACATGCATACAAGGACGGAGAACCGGATGGAGAGAGACTAAGGCATGACAATTGGAAGCTCAGACATGCAGGTAGGTAATAACGAATTGGCAGATACGATGAACAAGTAGCATTACTGAGAGAAGACAGAGATATGATTGAGATCTGCAGAGAGGATTACCTAGATGAATATAATGAGCAGGAGATAGATCTGACTCTAGCACACAGACGAAACGGGCATACGACAGGATTTCGCCACTATTTTAATCGGAAGAATTGAAAACTGGGGAAGGAATAAAATACAGAGAGGTAAAGAATTGAAGACTGAGAAGCACGAGGACGGAAGAGTGGGGATAGAAGTTGAAAGGAAAGTAACGAAAACGCCGAGTAGTAACTAAAAGAGCGATCCTCTGTGTTCTTTTCTTTTATGTGTTTCTGTAGATGGAGAAAAAGGAACGGAACTCGAACACGAAACGAGAACTCCAAAAGTAGCTGGGACCACGGCAGAAATGCCGTTGCAACAAGGGATGAGTATACAGAACATGGCCGACAGAAACCCCACCCCCACTGACAGGAGATCGAGGAGGTAGCGGGACGCACTAGAGCGTACATAACCCGAGGCAATGAAACCTTGTAACAACACGACCCCCCATGGAAAGAGCTCATATACGGTTGCCGAGAATATGAGGGAAACAAGGTCCGACCAAAGCGAGCGGAAGGGGTTTTGGAGTGGAGAGAATGCGACGGCAGACGGTACCGAGAACCCGGGGCGAACCAACCAAGTACAAAAGCACCACAGGGCCAACGGTAAAGAAGACATATGTGACCAGAGAGAGAATACACAGAGAGGGCTTGGGTAACCGGTTTTGTGGAGCGGGACTTGAATTACCAAACAAACCATTGAACCGATGCTGAATTGAGGCAAGCCTGGGGAATACTGGAAGAAATCGTACGCAGGCAATGAACTCGGACGCCAACCACTGTAGTACAGCACCGACCCTTCTCCAGGAAGGCGGAAGGCACTGATCTTTGTCCAGACCGGGCCGAATCCGGGAACGAGACGGTGTAGAGAAGAGGCCGAACACAGGGGCGAGAGGGTAGAAGCGACGAGAGGAACGAAGAAGCAAAATCGGAAGCGCAGGATACTGAATGTATGTCGCCAATGATCGCAGGAGATGACTGAGAAGGCCCTATGGTAAGCAGAGAAGAGGCAGAGCCATTGCAAGAGAAGAGAGAGAGCCCATGTGGAGAGACGAGAGGGGCAGCAGACAGAAAAGCACTCGAGGGTAGAGAGGGAAGAGATAGCGTGGGAAGAGAAAAGAAAAGGGGAGTGCGGAAGGAAAGAGAAGAGTGGAGGGCATGGGTGACGCAGTGCCGAGAAGTGAGAAGCAGTATTTTCCTTGTTAGTTTGTGGCTGAGAGCCGATTGAGCAGAGAAAAGAGAAGCAGAAGGAGGAAATGCAGACTTGAGCAGAGAGGGCACGCACCCAGCTGTCTAAGGAGCCATTAGTATCTAATGCCACGGGCTTTTAGCACTGCTCAAATAAGCCCATATGATACAAACAAAGATGGAAGGAGAAAAAGAGAGAGATAGAGAGAGGAATGATGAGAGAGAGTGGACATAGAGATAGAGAGTAGAAGAGAGAGAGAGAGAGAGAGAGGAAGAGAGAGAGGGGAAAGAGAGGAGAGGAGTAAGAGAGAGAGAGAGCGAGAGGGAAGAGCGAGCGAAGAGAGAGAGAGAGAATAGCTATCTCCTCTCCCTCTCTCTCTCTCTTTCACTCTCTCTCTCTCTCCCTCTCTCCCTCTCTCTCTCTCTCCCTCCCCCCCCTCTCTCCGTCTGTGGTCATTATTCATGTGTACGTTCCTTAGACAGTTCGTGACTCTGTGCCAATCATTTTGTACGACTGGGACACACATGCTGAGACATATGCACTTTTTGTTCTTTTATGCTATCCTAATATATACACAGATATTTTGTCCATAACACATAGACTCACGGTCAGGTTTTGGAGTCAGTTGTTGTAAATGAACATCAACACGATGTCCTAAAAACCGTGTCATGTGTCCTAAATCTGTACATACTATATGTCATACAAGCATCCAAAATATCCTTAGGGATGCTACAGTACTTATCTTTGACGTGTCTTCATGTTTGATAGTGTGAAGTAGAAATAAATATTTTGACTTTACTGTCACAGTGCTTACTACATTTCAGCCAAAAAAATCATTTAAAAAATAAATAAATAATGGAAATGAAAATACTGAAATACCAAACAAAAAAAAGTCAATTGGAGCATGATTAGAAAGTTGTCGAGGCTCATCAATTCGTTTTAGTTCAATTTCATTTGTAAAAAGATGAGAGAAACCAGGGTGGGGCACGGTGGCTTAGTGGTTAGCACGTTTGCCTCACACCTCCAGGGTTGGGGGTTCGATTTCCGCCTCCGCCTTGTGTATGTGGAGTTTGCATGTTCTCCCCGTGCCTCGGGGGTTTCCTCCGGGTACTCCGGTTTCCTCCCACGGTCCAAAGACATGCATGGTAGGTTGATTGGCATCTCTGGAAAATTGTCCGTAGTGTGTGTGTGTGTGTGTGTGTGTGTGTGTGTGTGTGTGTGTGTGTGTGTGTGTGTGTGTGTGTGTGTGTGTGTGTGTGTGTGTGTGTGTGTGTGTGTGTGTGTGTGTGTGTGTGTGAGTGAATGAGAATGTGTGTGTGCCCTGTGATGGGTTGGCACTCCGTCCAGGGTGTATCCTGCCTCGATGCCCGATGACGCCTGAGATAGGCACAGGCTCCCCGTGACCCAAGAAGTTTGGATAAGCGCTAGAAAATGAATGAATGAATGAATGAATGAATGAATGAATGAGAGAAACCAAACTCAAAAGGGAACATCATCCTCACCCTCATCACATCTGATGCTGGATCTCAAAAAGTCTGTGCTGTAAAAGTGTAAGGAATGTGATAGCTTATACACGTAACAGCATATCGTAATCATGCCTCCAAGTGACTCTAGGAGGTTTTTAAGAGCAGGTGAGTGTCTTACACTCATAGCAAAAAGGACAGACGTGTTTCTAAAGCAACAGGTGGCTGTGAAGATTACAAAGCATCGGTGAAAATGAAGACTGGTGTGAAGGGGAAAAGAACAGAGGAGAAACTCAACTATTAAGGTCTAAAGCGCACTTTTGGCTTCAGACGCATATGGCTGGATCATGAGTGCTGTCACATCAAAGAGAACGTGCGTATGGTTGCAGGTCTAAACACCAAACACCCACTCAATAGGGAGAACAAAATGATACAAAATGTTGACAGAAAAAAAAGAGAGAGAAAATGGTGTGATCTAAGAGATGTGGTTTCCTGAGTGTGTTCCTTGTGCTTCGTGAGTCTTTGGGCTTTGCAGCAGCCTTGCAAAGATTATTTGTGTTTGAGGGACTTAAATACACACAGGCTTTAATATGTCATTTCACAATGACATGCAAATGAGCGTGATTTAGGGTTTCACAACTTTTTATCTGTCTATTGTTTCTTTACACAAATTGCAATGAACAAACTGCACGAGTCACAAATGCTATGAGATGTTTTCCAAAATCGAAGATAAGCGCAGTGTATGTAAATTAGGGGCTGAGGCTCATGCGATGTAAAATGAGATATTTTGCTTTTTCTTGTTCACAATATGCAAAAACACAAGCTACACACACTCATTTTTTATTCTTTTTTCCCCCCACACACACACACACACAATACACCACACCACACATACACTGAGAGATGAAAGGCGTGTGCCCTTGCAGCTGGCCTCTGGTGCCGTCTCCCATTTCACGTTGCCAGATGCTGCTGTCATGCGTAGCCTTAAGTTAAATTGATTTTCTCATAACTGCTTGGGCTTCAGCCTGCAGAGAAACATAGGCAGCGCTTTTATTCCCTTCATTATCTCACTTTCTATCTATCAACCTTCCACTAAAAACCTCAAATAGCACTGACCAAATAATACTGGTTATCTTACTGGGAAATATCAAACACACTGCCTGTTTTACTTCATTGCTAAAAGTATAAAAATGACCAGTCTTATTTAATGTAAATATTACACTAAAAATATATATGCAAACACAAATACAACATATTGTGCTGGTGGGACATTTATTAGTAATCCTCAGAGAATCAGACCTAATTAGTGGTATAAATAAATTTATACAAGAAACGTATATGCAAAGTTTCAGTGTGATGTACAAACAGCACACAATAATAACAGCAGCTTGACACAAAGACACTGGAACACAGGTATGTACATGGTGGTGCTGATCAGGGTGAAACAGAACACGGGTCAGAGTGCTTGGGACATAAGGAAACATACACGGGCTGATGGGTAACATCTGATGGGCAAAGATCCGGCATAACTTTGAGAGATGTACAGTACGCTGTTGACGTAATCTCTTTTTAATATAAATATCGAGTAAACAAAAGTGAATAAGCTGGAAGAAGGAAAAAGAAACTCATTATTTGTTGCTGCTAAAGGTGAATTGCACAGAACATTATGTAATGAACAAAATTAATAGCAAAACGTTTAGAAGAAAGCTTTAAATATCTGACTCATACTGCAGAAATATGGCATGTTAGCAAGACAAAATATCTTAAACAGTCAGATTTATCTGCAAAAACAGGAGAAGCCTCGAGAAATAAATGCTTACGATGAGCAAAACTATTCAAATATGCTGTGAAAATTATTTTGCCTACGAAATTTGTAAATCGAAAACAAAACAAATGAATAAAAAAAATAGTAATACATTCTAAATAATAAATAATTATTTAAAAAATAAATTAATAATAATAATAATAATAATAATAATAATAATAATAATAATAATAATAATAATAAAAAGAATTAAGCTTCATAATCTTATACCTTTGGTTTGTACTGTAAGTACAACTTATACTACAGTATATCTGTAATCTCATTATTTATAAGGTATTTTATGAATCTTTTTGCCGTGCAAATGTATTCCCATAATAAGCATACCTTAGCTTTAAGTAATTAGAGCCAGAAAATGATTTCTTCGCTCCAAACTACAAAATCAGTAACATCAGTCAATGTAAATCTAATGGCATGTTATTAAGAAAATGCTGGGCTACAAGTGGCATGAAGAAATGCTCAGATCGTCATGTTTTCATTCAGGTGGTCAAGCTTTGATCTCTGAATTTATGTACCAGCTGAGGCAGCACACATACACCCACACTATCATCAAACATCTACACACAGCCCATCCCACACTCCACGCTGTGTTGTGGTTTCTGGCAAAGGGAATGAAGAGAAAGAAAGAGAAAGAGAGAGAGAGAGAGAGAGAGAGAGAGAGAGAGAGAGAGAGAGAGAGAGAGAGAGAGAGAGAGAGAGAGAGAGAGAGAGATGGTGATAAATTGCTGTAAAAAGAGTAGTCCAGCTGTGGGGAATTCTCCTTTACAAGACCCTTCACCTTTAACCTTTATCTCTTTTTTCCCATGAGTTAAATGTTATCCAGACAGTTTCTTTTATTTTATTTATTTCAGGTTTATCTATTAATGTGCATTTTACAAGTGATTCACTTTACACACATTTTATTTTAAACACACATGCACTCACACACATATTACGGTTACAGTCAGACATGGACAGCCTCACACTCTGCACACTAACATAAACATCTAGACATCTTTATCTCATTAACTCTCTCTCTCGAGCTCCACCAGCAACGTCTCTCTTTACTTTATTCTCAGGTCGTCTATTTTGTGTGTGTGTGTGAGTGTGTGTGTGTGTGTGTGTGTGTGTGTGTGTGTGTGTGTGTGTGTGTGTGTGTGTGTGTGTGTGTGTGTGTGTGTGTGTGTGTGTGTGTGTGTGTGTGTGTGGTGTAAGTGTGTGGTGTCCAGGTCTTCTTCTGCATATTTCTTCTACTTCCATCATGGTTCCTCTTCATGCTGTTAGTTCTTACAATGTACCGATCAGCCTATTTAGAAACATTTGACATGCACACCCTCTTTCCATCCTTCTGTCTGTGGCACGTGAGTGGAATTGTGGCTCAGAATGTGAGAACAGAGCCTGGATCTTAACCCAGGATCAGCCAGTGACAAATGAAGACCAACATAATGTTCTTTGATGAAATGTGGCAACTATTCCTATGGCAAAGTGCCTCGTCAGCCAGGATCACCCTGGAAAGAAATCTCTCTCTCTCTCTCTCTCTCTCTCTCTCTCTCTCTCTCTCTCTCTCTCTCAAAATCCCTCCCTCTCTCTCTATTTCTCTTTCTCTCTCTCAATCGCTCTCTCTCACACACACACGCACATGTTTTGCCCAACGTTTATGTACCATTTTTGAAGATCAGAGCCTGTCATTAAGAGGTATTAAGTTGTCCTCTAGGTGAAGGTTCTCTGTATATGAAAGGGTTTGTGTTTTTTTTTTGTTTTTGTTTTTTTTATTGTTATGCTCTGTCCTGACAACCAGAGGTATCACTTTTCTGATAACTCAGCACACAAGAGAAGAGACACAGACATGTGTCATTAGAGTGAATTTCCTGGCCTGACCCCATAAAGATAAGTGATCGCTCTAAAATCAGTGCCTGTCTATCTCGTACACACACTCACACACAGATACACAGGCCTGCATTGTGTCTACTTATCTCTTCATCTCGAGCTGGTTGAGGGGAGTGTTTGAGTGAACAAGAGAGAGGGAGCGAAAGAGACTTGTACAGTGTGCGGAGTTGGGAGGGGAACTGGACTGATGTTTAACTCCTGGTGCCCTGCAGCCTTTAACCTGTAATTTAGCCCCACCTCACACACTCCTGTACAGCCAAACATGAAGGAAGAGAATGAGCAGAGAAATGAGGGAGAGAAAAAGAAAGAGGAGAGGAATGTTGGGGGGTTTTTAAGCTCAGTAAGGTAAATACAGTCTCCTGGAGGTCTTTTGTGATAGAAGACATACACAAGCAGCACAGCATTACACATAGACTTAGACACTTAGACAAGGATGGCTAGAATACTCATGCAGGTATTTGAAATATACATTTTGTCATTTATATTCACTGTCTTTTAAAAATAACTCAGCATCTGAAGTTGTGTTTTAGTTTTTCAAAATACAGAAATTACTTTCGGGTGTGACCTCATGATTGATTTTGGAGGAAAAAGAAGAAGAAGAAGAAGTAAAGAGGTGATAAACTATTAAGTTCTCTTAAAATAAAACAGTAAAAGAAAATCTACTTTGAATGACATACATAACCAGTGCGTGTCTTCCAGAATTATTTTTAATTATATCTTTGTTGTTTGTGGAAAAACCACCTGAAAATTCTGACCTGTGCCAAATAAACTTTCATTGGATAGAAAAGTCGTGGTGCTGGCCATGTTTCCTGTCATGGTAATGTAGAAAAGATTTGAGGTTAGAATCTCCTGCTGCAATAAATATCCCACGTTCATAATTAACATTCAGAATTAAATATAGATTTTTTTTAATAGATTTTAAATATATTTGAACTGGAGGATATTTAGAAGTCATTTGGATGGCAATGTCTGGAATTAATACACGGAGTTGCATGGAAATGAAAGTAGCTGGCCCATACAGTAATAACAGCTTTCAAAAGAAATCAGAAAACGTTACTGAAAGTAACCAGCTTTTATACCCCAGGGCTTTTGAATCCTGGATTCTGATTGGTCAGATTTAATTTTCTGGAACAGTACATAATGGCTGGGATCATACCTTTCCAACATATTATTCACTTCCTGTATGAGTCAAGGTGTGCCCCAAGTCTCAGTTCTCAGTCCCATTCATTTTATTGTATACTGTAAAAACACATCTTGCTTACTACCTTCTAACTTGCGTGATGGACAGTTAAGATCCCCCGACTTTTTTTCTGAAGTTTCTTTGATCGTCTCTCAAAGGTAGATCTGATGAAATACTTTTGGAATGGCTTTAACAGTGCCAAGTTCTGTTGATCATGTCTTTGTTGACAATGTCTTTTTTTATTATTTATGTCTGTTTATTCCTAGACGTACAGTACACGTTTACATATTCAGACTTTCTCAGATATTCAGCATCCACATAGTTTGCAATGGTCTACCTCTTTCATGTGGTTTGAGCTCATTGTTAATGTCAGTGTCAGATAAACCGCGTCTCTATCTCCTTCGTCAGCACGCTTATCTGATTCCCTGATGCCATTAACACAACAGCTATACTGTCACACCGCCACCCAGAACATCAAGGCCTGATCTTGTCTCACATAGTTTTGTCATAATAGAAGTCCTGTGTGTGTAGTTTACTGTACACCTACACAGTCGATCCAGTATCTCTTTATGTTTCTACATATTGGAGCTGATAACAAAAAAAAAAAAAGCCAAAACAAGCAACCTGCCCACTGTCAGATGAGGACAGTGAGAACAGCTGCTGGTAGATTTATAAAAATCGCCCAAATGTGTACAAACTGTGGTGGAATATATCATAGACTCTATAGTTTTGTTTGTGCTGAAAATGTTACTGTTCCTCTGTCCTTCAAAACAGGCAGTTCTGTTTCAGCTGAGAGGTTTTTTATTGACAACAAACAGTACAGACCCTCCCAAAACCCCATAAACTCCTACAACAAAGGCCACTCTGTGTGTATGTGTGTGTGAAAGAGAGAGAGAGGCTTTGGTGGGGACTAATGAGAACTGGGTAATGAGAGAGCCAGACCGTCTGTTAGACCTGATTCTAACAAAGTGGACGTTAATGGCTGTGGCTGCACTGGTCTCAGTGGACAGGGTAATGGAGGCTTAGAGCCACATATGGACCAGTAAAATGGGCAAAGTTTAAGGGCCTAAAAAGGCTCATGCCAGCTGGGACTTGTGCATGTGCCAGCATATACTGTAGTAAGTAAAGTAAGATCCCTCTCTCTGACTCAGCCAAGCTCCTATATAATTAGCTATGCTTTGTAAGTCAAAGTAATAAAAGAAGAACTAGTAAAGCTGCAAAGTCAATATATATATATATATATATATATATATATATATATATATATATATATATATATATATATATATATATAGGATAATATTTTGGGATTTCATTCATTTACAGCCAAAAATAAAGCTTTTTAGAATGAAAAGCAACAACAAACCCAAACTCAACCTCGTATCATCTACGCTTATAATCAGCCAGATTGTTGTTGTTGCTGCATCAGGGTTGTCTCTGATCCAAAATCCCACTAATAATACATTAATGATCTTATCTGACCTTTAGCATTCACATGGATTAACAATCAGCAGAAGAGTTTTCATTCTTTTATGATCGTATAAATATCAGTAAATCTGTAGATCTCAGTAAGAGGTTTGTCCTGGTCAGGATTGCTGTAGATTCAGAGCCTAGGCAGGAGTGCCTGCTGGATAGGATGCTAATCCATCATGGGGCACAATACGCTGATTCACACCTACTTTAGAGGCAATTAAAGTAGTGAGTCCACCTGCTGGAATGTTTTTGGGAGGTGTTAAGAAAACAGAAGAAACTAGCAGAAACTTGTGTGGACTTGAGAAGAATATGCACAGTTCACCACAGCAATAGAGTTTACCTTCACAGATTTAGGGCAGAAGCACATAAATCTTGAATGCAAATATAATTTCTAGATAGAAAGAAACCCAGCCATTGTTTCTTTCTAGTAACACTTCTGCAAGTAGCATCGTTACTCAATTCCCAGCTTGATTTATACGCTGCAGAAGAGACTGTGTAATAACTGCTACGGGTGAGAAATTAAAAATAGTAACAGAGAAGAAGTTCTGCTATTTTGCTTTTGTTTTATTATATGTGCTGAGTGGCTGGTTTGTAAGGATGAGAAATATATACACTTCCTGTCCATATTATTAGGAACTTTTGTACACCTGCACATTCATGTAATTATGTTATAAGACAGTTACTGTATATGGCAGCAGAGCAAAAACAATCGTGCAATTAATATCAAACCGATACGATCGACCATGATACGATATGATCTGGAGTTCATGTGCATCGACGTTTGATCTGTTGTTTGCTCTGAGATGCTTTTCTTTGCTCACCACATTTGTAAAGAGCGAATATTTGAGTTACTATAGTTCCTGTCAGCTCAGAGCAGTCTGCTTATTCTCCTCTGATGTCTCTCATGAAAATGGTGTTTCAGCCTGCAGACCCTCTGCTCACTGGATTTTTGATCTGTGCACCATTTGTAAAGTCTAGAGACTGCTGTGTGTGAAAATCTTTGAAACATTGAAACCAACCAACCTGTCACCAGCAACTACACCACGGGTAAAATCACAGCGATTTCAATTTTTTTTCTTAATTTTGATGTTTGTTGAGAACATGAACCTACTCTAAGTTTTTAACCTACTGTAAGTGCTGCTAATAAAGCTACGGCAGAAGTATGGGCTGAAGTTTAGCAGGGGAAGAGAAGGGACAAGGTTAAGGTTTCTTGTGAGTGCAGATGGGTGTGCATTAGTGTATGAGTGTCTGTGCTTATGACCGTGTGTGTGTGGGGGGGGGGGGGATTTCTCTACTGACAGCCTCAGGTTCCTGTATTAAAGACATGATTCCTAAGTCAGTGGCTCAGCTTTAGGGGAAATTCCTGCTATGCCATCTATATAATGGATGCCATCCAACATTGACACATATTCCATACTGTTGGACTGTCACCATCACTCTTAACCTTTTCTGCAGCAGATTACAGGCCAGGAGAAAGTGAAGCAGATTCATTTACTTACTACAGTTTGTGTATGTATGGAATGGTATGATAACACTGTGACCATCTCTGACTCCTGGTTGGCTTCATTACTGCTCTAAAGAGAATGAAGAGATTCAAGCCCCAGTATCTTCATTGCATCTTAGAGTCCTTGAGAAAGCCAAATAACCCTATCTGTTTGGATGGGGGCACGGTGGCTTAGTGGTTAGCACGTTCGCCTTACACCTCCAGGGTTGGGGGTTCGATTCCCGCCTCCACCTTGTCTGTGTGTATGTGTGTGTGTGTGTGTGTGTGTGTGTGCGTGTGGAGTTTGCATGCCCGTGCCTTGGGGGTTTCCTCCGGGTACTCCGGTTTCCTCCCCCGGTCCGGTTGTTTCTGGAAAATTGTCTGTAGTGTGAGTGAATGAGAGTGTGTGTGTGTGCCCTGTGATGGGTTGGCACTCCGTCCAGGGTGTATCCTGCCTTGATGCCCAATGACACCTGAGATAGGCACAGGCTCCCCATGACCCAAGGTAGTTTGGATAAGCGGTAGAAAATGAGTGAGAGTGAGTGAGAGTGAGAGTGAGTGTTTTAAGGATGCTGTTGCATGGCTGACCCTGTGCTCTGACGACAACTTCATGACCAAGCCAGAGATATATAAAGAAAGAATTGAATTGTACTGTTTTTGTGACAGTAAGATTTTTTTCTATTTTAGTGAGCTAAGCTAATATAGTAGGCTAAATTGATTTTGTGTGTGTGTGTGTGTGTGTGTGTGTGTGTGTGTGTGTGTGTGTGTGTGTGTGTGTGTGTGTGTGTGTGTTGGGTTGGCTGCTGGACACACCTTTGGAAACACTTTGTGAAACTTTTAGAAAACCGGTGTCATCGTTGCAGTTTGCGAACCACAAACATCTTTGTGTGTATTTGTAAGTGTGTACATGGGCATGGATGTAAAGTGATCAGGCTTTATTCAGTCATCCATTTTCTTTGGCATTCGACTAACCTTTACAAATGTGAAGCATCTCTGTCTTTTTGTCTCTGTCTTAGTGTGTGCAACATCTGTGTATGAGTAACATCTGTTTCACATCGAAAAGCCTCCACCCATTTGGCCTCGCTTAGCTCTGATATCAATTCAAAATATGTACACAGTGTGTGTGCGTGTGTGTGCTCATTTTCTTCTACTCTGTTTTCTTCTCTTTTGGTTTTTTAACGAAGTAGCATGCATGGCCTTTCCGTTATTGAGCGAGGTTGTATGGGCAGAATCTCTCTTCCTGGATTGCAATCTCTCTACTCTAGATCTATTCTGTCCAGATCAAAAATGAGCATTTTGCACATTCTTTTTTTCTAACCTGTCTGTAAATTGTTCTGTTTATGTTTCTACTATTGTATGTAAATGGTTCTGCAATTTCTGGAGCTCGCTCCCAAGAATTTCACTCACCAAGGCACATGTGCCGTGGTGATGTGACAATAAAGGTGACTTGACTTGACTTGACTTGACTTGACTTGACTTGACTTGAAAAGTGAATCAGGGTGTAGTACAGCACAGACATGGTTGAAGTCCCATGGATGAGATGACATTTGGTGCTGTTTGTCCTCCGTGCATTCACCCGGTCTTTCCCTTGGGTGTCAAACTGTCATGATAGCGTCTGGCATTCGTCATCCTTTACATGTGTGTGTGAACTTAGATAAATATATCTGCAATCCCACCTGACCTCTTGTTGTTGACTCAAGGTCTGCTTGGCTGTTTTGCCCAGGTCTGTTTTCAGTGCAGTTTATTTTATGTTTAGAAATGTATTTGGTTAAAACCTTTCAGTCAACAAGGTGGTTTTCTCTCATAACCTTTCTAGC